>NW_027185697.1:16544853-16557731 GCF_028583685.1 Petaurus breviceps papuanus | reverse complement strand
ACACACACACACACACACACACACACACACACACACACACACACACACAATGTCCACTGAATCATTAGCAATTTTTGCTCAAAGTCCACACACATGCATCTGCCAAAAGCGGGAGGAACACTTTTGTGCATGCATAGGGATGGACCTGTTTATATTTATTTGGCTCATGTACTCTCTCATTACTCAGCTTGGAATTAACATAATTTTTGCATTTTCTGAACCTCATTTTGCTTTTGTGTCTTAGCATGCCCTCATGAATTCCTCATTCTTCCATTTTAGCCCTCAGACAGATGGATCAATGCGTAGAGATAATTACATATTCCGGACCGTGATAGCGATGCCATTGGGAACTCCCAGTGTGGAAATCTCCTCTGCCCATGCAGATTGTCATTCTTCTATAACTTCTAGTCTATAAGAGTCACTTTGAGACAATGAGAAGTTAAGTGACTTGACCATAGTCATGCATATAGTGTATGTCAAGGAAGGAACTTTAATCAAGTCCTTCCTGACTCCAAGCCTGAATCATTGTTGTTCACTCATTTCAGTTGTATCCAACTGTCCTTGACCCCATTTAAAGTTTTCTTGGCCAAGACATAGGAGTGTTTTGTCACTTCCTTCTCCATCCCATCTTACAGATGAGGAAACTGAGGCAAACCACTAGACCCCACTATTTCTCTGCCTATAAAATGCTTCATTACTTCAAGGAAGGCTTCTTGGTAGAGCAGTGAGTTCAAATCTGGCCCTAGATACTTACTAGTTATGTGAACCTGGGTGAGTCACCTAACCTTTGCCTGCCTCATTTTCCTCATCTGTAAAATGTGGATCATAATAGTGCAGGGTCACCTCCATTCCATGACAAGAAAGGACTGGGGAGGAAAATCTTACAATTTCTTTTTGCTTGTTTTTATCAGAACCTCTGAATAGGGAGTCAAAATGAGGAGACTCTACCAAAGCAAGATGGTAATTGCTCAGTGCCTGGGGCACTGCAAGGTTAAGTGACTTGCCCAGGGTCACACAGCCAATCTAAGTCAAAGGCAGGACTTGAACCCAGGCATTCCTGGCTCCAGTTTTCTTTTGATTATGCCAAGAGTTCTTCACTCTTCTTTGTGTTATGGATCTTTTTGGTGAAACCTTTGCAGAATCATGTTTTTAATTGTATCAAGTAAAATACATAATATTACAAAGAAATTTCAATTACATTGAAATACAATTGTGAAACTATTTTAAAGCAAGTTCATGGACCCCCAGGGTTAGAACTCCTGCACTACACACACCATCATGCTTCTGTCTGTGAAAGCAAAATAATAGAATGTTCCTATTTTCCTCTTTCATTTATATGATTTTTTGAGGGGCAGCTAGGTGGAACAGTAGATACAGTGTGAGGCCTGGAGTCAGGAAGAGCTGAGTTCAAATCTGGCTGCAGATACTTACCAGCTGTGTGACCTTGGACAAGTCACTTAACCCTGTTTGCCTCAGTTTCCTCAATGAGGAAATGAGGTGGAAAAGGAAGCCACTCCAGAATCTTTGCCAAGAAAAGGCAAACCACTCCAGAATTTGTGCCAAGAAAATGAGGTCACAAAGAGTCTAAAATGACCTAAAAACAACAATTTTTTGAGGCTTACTCAGTATGATTTCATGGGTTTGGATATGATCTTAACCCGAGTAAAGTTGGGGGTCCCAGAGAGCCTTAATATTCCATACTCTATGAGTATGTAGTAAGTCCTGTGTAAATGCACATTTCCTTCTCCCTTCCTTCTATCAGAATGAGACCTGTGGTTGTGGGGACCACCTGGCCAAGACTCCCGCCTTCCAACACACCCATCCCATTGCCCTCATCTTGGCCCCAACTGCATGGTAAGAGCAGACACTTCAGGCACGCTTTCACATCTGTAAAGTGCTCTACATGTCAATCAATCGCCCACAAGAATTTACCAATATTACCTCATCTGATCCTCATACAGTTAAGCAGAGCCAGTTAGTATGATCATTCCTATTTTACAGCCAGGGAAACTGAGACTCAGAGCTATCTGCTGACAGGCACCCAGTGAGTTTGAGAGCTGGGGTGCCACATGGATCCCTGCTGTTGCCAGGTTCCCCTCCCTCTTCCACTAGAACATCCCTCCTCTCACTGGAGGTACCTCTGTATCATTTACCTCTCTTTAATGTGTCAGACACAGACAGAAACTTTCTTGAAGATCAACATTGGAACTCAAGAAGACAGACACTTTTCTATGACCATTCAAGTCTTAGAAATCTGCCCGACCTCCTTCCCTTTCCATTTTATGATTCAACAGATTCTCTACATCCCACCCAAACTGGCCTGATTGTCATTGTCCAAGCTCAGCCTTTCATCTCTCACCGCCATGACTGTGATACATGCTCTCCTCTCCTCCACCCCTTGGAATAGATACAACTTCCTTCAAGGAAGGTACCCCCTCCTACAGGAAGCGTTTCCTGATTTAGCTGTCACAGTGTTCATTTGGGATCTTATACACCCAATGGGGTGAGGATGGGGAGGGAATATATAGAGGGTGTGGAATCACGGAGGAAAGGGGGCCTTAGAGTCCAACCCCCTCTCCTGGTACACCTGATTCAGGGCCACTACCTCCACCCCTCTCTATGAATGTTTGTCTCCAATACTAGGCAGTCTTTGTACTCTGGCCACCTCACCTAGACAGCGCAGGCCCAATACCTGTGAACCTGGCAAAGACCTCGTCTAGTCCTTATGGGTTCAAAGGATCTAGAGTTGGAAAGATGATATAAAAGGTCATTTAGTACAACCTTCAAATCTTACAGATGGGGAAACTGAGATCCAGAAATAAGAAATTACTTTTCCAAGGTCCCTTACCTTACTCTGTGCTTGAGACTTGAACTCAGATCTTTAACCAACAAAGAAGCCATTTCTGTACTAATGCCTGAGTAGCAATCTTGCTGCTGGGACTCTAAGTGACAACTTCCAGACATCCTTAACAAGGAAGCGAGTCTCAGGATATTATTTATGGATGGGGTCCCAGAAATCATATAGTCAAACCTGGTTATTTGACAGATGAGCAAAGTGGAGGGCAGAGAAAGGGCAGAAGCAACTTGCCCAGTATCATTTGTCTTGAAAGTAGCAGTGTTGGGATTTGAACCCAGGACCTCTGACTCGAGAGTGGCTTGGCCCACCCTAGGCCATGCTGTCAGCTTATATCTGGATTCTTCTATAGCCAAAGACACTCACTTCCTGTTCACTCCACTCCATACACAGAGCTACCTTTCATCTGGGCTCCATCATGAGAAAACCATTTCCAAAGTGATGAGAGAAGAGGAACTGAAGCCGTTTAGTCATCTCCTTCCTCATGATAAATAGTCGCTGGGGCCATTTACGGGCCCCACGTTCCATGCTGCAGATGTTTTCCAGTCTCTTTCTACATCTGCCAAGAAAGGATGGGTGCAATGTAATCAACCACATCCCATGGAGGTCACTCAGGCAGACTCACAATAGCCAGGATTTACACAGCACTGCATTGCATAAGTCGTATCATTGGGTCTTTCCAACAACCCAGTGAAGGGGCATTATTATTATCTCCACGTTACAGATAAGGACAATGAGGCTGAGAGAAGTGATTTATTCTGGGTCACACAGCTAGTAAAGCTATGGGAACAAGGTTTGAACTCAGGTCATCTGACTCCATGTCCAACAACATTCACAGAACCAACCAGATGACGACTGGCCCCAGCTTGGCCTTCTAAGGACTTTATGGCTATTAATCTTCACCTTCACTCAGAATCAATTGTCTAGAAAGGTAACCAGAAAATACACCCCAGGAGAATAAGGACCAAAAAGGACCCTCGATAGCAAAATAGTCATAGCAGAGTTCTGTATGGGAGGGAAACACTGGCAGCATAATGGGTACCAAATCACTGAGCTGTAACTCAACAAATCAAGGCATATGAATGTAATGGAATCGAACCATAGGAATTTAGAAAAGAATGGAAGATTTATATGAACTGATGCAAGGTGATACTCCAAATGGGAATGAACACAAGGTGTGGAATAAGAAAGAACCTCCCCCCAAAGACAGCTGGTGCCTAGGATGGGCTTAGTGTAAACAGAGATGTAGGACTATGCAGACATGCAAAGACCTTAGGTGTGGAATTGAAGGGCCTGGGTTCAAATTCTGGCATTGTCATTCCCTACCTGGTGTGACCCTGGACAAATCCCTTGTCTGGATGTCATTGGATGGATTAGATGCTAAAAGCCTCCCTGGTTCTAAATCCTTTGAGCACAGGTGTATGCAAACTCATGTAGTACTATACACATCTACAGACTCACATGTACAAAGACAGGTGGGCACATGCATGTACACATGCATATATACTGACATAAGAAAGTGTACTTTACAGATGTGATGTACAGCATCAGACATGCATATGTGTATACAAATACACGTACATGCATGCATATAACTGCAGCACAGGCAAATTGTTTCCATTTTCTGAACCTCAGTTTCCCCATTTGCAAAAGATGAATGATAATATTGGCCTTCTCTCCTTACAGGATTGTGGTGAGGAAAGCTCTCTATAGAGCTTAAGAGCATCCAGAAGTTAGATTTCTTGTTACTTTTATTATTGTCATCAGTTCTTATTATAAGATGTAGTGCTAGCAGTGTGGAGAGAGAAATGAAGACCTGGGTTCAAGTCTTACCTATGACATCTGCTCACCATGTGACCCTGAGGAAGCCACTTCTCAGTGCTCTAGGCAACTCTCTAAGGTTATTGATTGCACAGATGCTGTCAATCTGAATTGGTGGAAAGAGATTTCTCACCCGGGAGTTCCTTAAATCCCACACATTCAGCCAGTTCATTTTACCTAGTTATTATTAAACACATGGAAAGATTTGTGCAGATGTATACAATTAATAATCATCATTCAGTTGTGTCTGGCTATTTAAGAGTCTGTGGACCACACTGTCCATGAAGTTTTCCTGGCAAAGAAATGTAATGATGTGTCATTTCCTTCTTTAGTAAATTAAGGCAAACAGAGGTTAAATGACTTGACCAGGATCACACAACTAAAAGTTATCTGAGAATGGATTTGAACACAGATCTTCCTGACTTGAGGCCTGGTGCTTTATCCACTGACCCACCTCACTGCCTTGGATAATAATAACTGATGTTTATATAGAATTAAAGGTTTGTAAAGTTTTTTACATACATGATCTCACTGGAACCTCATAACAAGGGCTACAGGGGCAAGGGCTACAGTTATTATTTTTTCCATCTTACATGTGAGGAATTGTAGCAGCAAGCACTCCAAGGGTCCTCAGGGTTTGCTGCCACCACAGGTTCTTGGATCCAGTCAACATCTGGGTTTCAACATTCTGGGTTTTTTCAAAGCCGGGGGGCTCAGGACAACGGCTTCCCAGAATCCAAATCAAATCACAGAACACTTCTCAAAGTGAGCCCCCAAAACAAAGCTACACATCAGGGCTTATATAGCCTTCTCCTGGCTCCCTTTTGGACCCACTGGCCAATCAAAAAGTATCTACTGAAAAACAAGCCTCCCACCCCAGGCTCCAGGTGCACTTTAGCCTAGGGGCAGGGAAGATCTTTAAAATTTACATTCCCATTACAGGAATCTGAAGCTCAGAGATGAAATGGCATTTCCCAAGGGGCACACAGCCAAATGTGCAAATAAGTGTCCTCAGTGACTGTAGACAATTACAGGGATTTCTTGCTCTGCCCTCGAAGTCCTTCCCCTCTCTGCAGTGCTGAGCATGATGCATCATGGGTACTCTGGAAGCAAGAATGGCCCTCGGAGTCATCAGAATTACTACAGTTTTGAAGTTGTATGTCATTTTAGTGTTGTGGTTCTCACATAATTTTTTCTCCTAGTTCTTCTTTCATTCTTCATCAGTTTATAAAGGGCCTCAAAAGTGTTCATGTCATGCAAATCAAAACAACTCTGAGGTACCACATCACACCTCCCAGATTGGAAAACATGACAAAACAGGATGATGATAGATGTTAGAAAGGATACGGGCAAATTGAGACACTAAACTACAGTTGGTGGAGTTGTGAACTGATCCAACCATTCTGGAGAGAAATTTGGAACTATGCCCAAAGGGCTATAAAAATGTGCATACCTTTTGATCCAGTAATACCACATCTAGGTCTGAATCCCAAAGAGATCATACAAATGGGAAAAGGACCCACATATTTATAGCAGCTCTTTTTGTTGTAGCAAAGAATTGGAAATTGAGGCGATGCCCATCAACTGGGGAATGGCTGAACAAGTTGTGGTATATGAATGTAATGGAATACTATTGTGTTACAAGAAATGATGAGCAGGTGGACTTCAGGAAAATCTGGAAAGATTTATATAAACTGATGCTGAGTGCAGCGAGCAGAACCCAGAGAACATTGTACACAGTAACAGCCACAATGCTTGATGACTGACTTTGACAGACTTAGCCCTTCTCAGCAATGCAAGGCTCCAGGACAACTCCAAAGGACTCATAATGGAAAATGCTATCCCCATCCAGAAAAAGAATTATGGAGTCTGAATGAAGAGTGAAGCAGATTATTTGCTCTCTCTCTTTTCCTTTTATGTTTGTTTCTTCTTTCTCGTGGTTTCTCCTGTTGATTCTAATTCTTTACAACATGACGAATGTGAAAATAGTTCCAATATGAATGCGTATGTAAAGCCCATATCAAACCACATGCTGTAATTTGAGGAGAGATGAGGAGAAAATTTTGAACTCAAAATCTCATGGAAGTCAATGTTGAAAACTAAAAATAAAAAAAATAATTTTTTGAAAAGTGATCATGTTTAGAATATTGATTTTTAATATTGTATACTATTGGTTTTAATAATATTTTTCTAGCTTTGGTCACTTCACTTTCTATTTGTTCATTCAAGTCTTCCCAGGAATCTCAGCTCCAAGCTTGCCTTCTATAGGCCGTTCCTGAGACCCCCACTCTGCTATTTATTTATTTATTTGTTTGTTTGTTTATTTGTTTATTTATTTATAATTTATGGAACAAAACAAGCATTTCCATAACATAATATAATTTTTTAAAAAGACACTTACACATGAAACTGCAACTCTATTATTTACAACTTGCTATTCCTTTTAAATATATAATAAAGTCATGTTAAGTTTTTTCCCTTTCCCCCACCCTAGAGATGGCTACCATCAGACATCAATTTGTATGTATTTGTAAAAACATCCTACTCACACTTCCATTTATCGACTCTTTTATTGGATGCAGATGAAGACTTCCTTAATAGGCCTTTTGCAGTAAATTCGGTTAGTTATATAGTCAAAATGACTGATTCGCTCCAAGTTGTTCCTAAACAACCATGCTGTACAAGCTTCTTAATGCCTTCCCCTGTCTGTGCGCCTTCCTCCACTCTGCAGAGACCGTGGTTGCATAGAGCCCTTGCTATATTGTTTTCCACCATTAGACAGTGAGGTCCCTGAGGACAGGGGTGGTCTTTGACCTTTCTTTGCATCCTGAAAGCTTGGCACAGAGCCTGGCAAACAGAAGGTACTTACACAATGCTTGTGGCTTGACTGATTGACTGACATCTGTATGTGTCTATGCCTGGGTGCACCCACACGTCCATGTCTTTGTGCAGGGGCCTTTGTTTGTCTTCATGTGACAATGTGTGCAGAGATGTGTGTGTGTCTGGGCCTCTGCCTTTGGATGCAGTAGGATAGTGATGGATTTACATTCAGGAAGATTTCTGTTCAAATTCCAACTCCGGCACTGACTAGCTGGGTGAGTCACAGCAGAGCCTGCTTCCTTTGTTATGGTACCACAATGGAATCATTCCCACTTTCTGGATGAGCAGACTGAGGGTTAGAGAGATCAAGTGAGTCAAACACTGAGGTGGCGGTCCACATGGCATCTCCTGACTCCAAGGCCAGGGCTCCTTCCCCAACCCGACTCTGTTTCCCTGTGGGAGAACATGTATACCTGAATCCTGGCACACACATGAATGCTGAGGTCTGCTCTCCTTTCCCCTAGCTGAGGCCTTGCTCCGAGGCCTCTAAGGTGGATATTGACCACAATCTGACCCTGCCCTGCCCAGGTGAGCATGCCAGGCCCTCAGATCAGGACCATCCATTTCCTAGACTGTTTGAAATCACTAATGAATGTAAAATAGGTCTGCACTCTTGGTGCAGAGTTTTGGAAAAGGTCCAAATCAGAACAAAGGCAGGAGAGCAAAATGTAAGCTGATTCTGGGATTTCCGCCTTCACACTTCAGAGAGGGTTGAATAGTCTCTCAATCTTCCCCTCTAAATGAGGTCTATTACCCCCAGGTTCCCCGGACGCTGCTGTCTTGTCTGAGAGCCACTGAGTGCTGGAAAGACTGGGCTGTCCTGGCCTGCTGTGGCATGAAGCGGCCCAGAGTGGAGCCAGCCATGCTCCCAAAAGCCTTTGGAAAATGACCCGAGTACAATTATGTGCCCGCCCCATCCCCTCTCACTTTCCTGGACTGACTCGGAGTTCCTATTCGCCTTCCCCCCATCAAGTGTGCGCAGAGCACACACACACACACACACGCACACATACATGCACATACGCATGCACACATATACATGCACACACATGCGCACACACGTACACACACTCACATATGCATGTGTAGCAGCAAGCACCCCAAGCGTCCTCAGGGTTTGCAGCTACCACAGGTTCTTGGATCTGCTTTGTTAAAGGAAAGCAACTCAAAATGGGTTAACAAGCTTACTTTAATCAGTCAGACATATATCATTTACTTTGTTCAGGAGAAAAGGTCAGCACCCTGAACCTCAAAGTATACAGGCATAATTATCAAGACAGAAACATCAAGTAGACAGATTTCCAAACTGTCCAACCATTACATCCATACCCAGTCAACATCTGGGTTTCCACATTCTGGGTTTTTCAAAGCCGGGGGACTCTCAACAACGGATTCCCAGAATTCAGATCAAATCACAGAACACTTCTCAAAGTGAGTCCCAAAACAAAGCTACACATCAGGGCTTATATAGCCTTCTCCTGGCTCAGAGAATGTAACAACCTTATTGACCCACTGGACAATCAAAAAGTATCTACTGAAAAACAAGCCTCCCACCCCAGGCTCCAGGTGCACTTTAGACTAGGGGCAGGGAAGATCTTTAAATCTGCATTTCCATTACAGCATGCACACACATATACATGCACACACGCACACACATATACATGCACATGCATACACACATATACACGCACACATGCACACACACATGCACACATACACACACTCACAGGACAGGAGGAAGGGTGGAAGCCTCTTGCTCTCAGGCTGGGCCCCTCTTATGGGGAGAAGTCAAAGGGAAAGCAGTTAAGGCCTTACAAAGCACCTACTGAGTTGCAGGAACCAGGCTAAGCATTTCACAAACATTGTCTCATCTGATCCTTACAACAACTGGGGGAGCAGCATTCCTGTTCCCATTTGACAGATGAGAAAACCAAGGCCCGAACACATTCACTGCTCCTTGCAGGGCTGACAGGGACCACAGCCATTTTCCTTTGTATCCTCAGAGCTTCTCACATCCCCAGGCACACACATACCTGGTCCCCTCTGGGCTCACGCTCTGCCTCTGTCTCTTGTGCCTGTGTGACCTTGTCTGACCAAGCCTCTGTAAAATGGGGGGCTGGGAGGTCTCTTCCAGCCTTAAATCTGGGGTGTCTACATTCCTGCCTTGTCAAATGACAATAATGTCACCTTCTATGAATGTGATGGGGAAGAGCCAATAAGAGATTCAAGCCCTGTGGAAATACAGGTCTCATGATCACCACGAAGCAGCCTGGAGAAGCAAGAGAAAGTCAGGAGCCTGCCTTTGAAACTTACTTTAGTGTGTGACCCTGGGACACTCACTTACCCCCCCAAGCCTCAGTTTTTTTCCTCTGGAAAATGGGAATAGCAGTAGCATCACCTTCATAGGGTTACTGGGAGGTTCAGTGCAGAGCTCTTTAAAAAACTTAAATCACTGCTTAAATGTGGCATCATCACCAACTCTATCATTCAATTCTTTTTTATTATTTATTTAAAGCAATCGGGGGTAAGTAACTTGCTCAAGGTTACACGGCCAGTTATTTTGTGTGGGTGTTTAGTATCTGAGCCTGGGAGACCTGAGGACGCTGGGGCAGGGGCTCTTACTCATTGTGCCACCTGGCCGCCCCTAAGCAATTGGGGGTAAGTAACTTGCTCAAGGTTACACGGCCAGGTGTTTCTGGGTGGGTGCTAAGTGTCTGAGCCCAGATTCGATCCCAGGTCTCCCGACGCTGGGGCCAGCGCTCTTACTCACTGTGCCACCTGACCGCCCCTTATCATTCAATTCTAAAAGCATTTGTTAACTGTCTCCTATCCTGGGGAAGTCACTTCACCTCCTCAGTCTCATCTACAGAATAAGGCAGGGGGGCTAGATGACCCCCGAGGTCCCTCCAGCTCCAGTGCTGATGCTAGGGTCTATGAGCGTAGGACCCTCTAAGCCAGGCACTGGGCTGGGGGCTGGGTGGGGTGCAGAGACAAAAAATTAAGCTCTCTTTCCCTTCAAGGAGTTTATATGTTTAAAGCTCTACAGAAGTAGTAGTAGTAGTAGTAGTAGTAGTAGTAGTAGTAGTAGTAGTAGTAGCAGCAGCAGTAGTAATAGTAGTAGTAGTAGTAGCAGTAGTAGTAGTAGTAGCAGCAGTAGTAATAGTAGTAGTAGTAGTAGCAGTAGTAGTAATAGCAGTAGTAGCAGTAGTAGTAGTAGTAGCAGCAGCAGTAGTAGTAATAGCTAGCATTTCCACATCATTTCAAGGTTTGCCAAGTACTTCATAAATATTACCTCATCATATGTCTGCTACAACCCTGGCAGGTAAGGGCTATTATTATCTCCATTTTACAGATAAGAAAACTGAGGCAAAAGTCATGTGACTTGCCCAGCGTCACACAGCAAGGGAATATCTGAGGCTGAATTTAGACTCAGGTCTTCCAAACTCCAACTCCAGGAGTTCACACACTACACAACCTCCCTGACTATTGTTATAAATTATTATTATTACTAGTAACAGTAAAGATGGTACAGACACGTGTATGAGGGAAGACAAGTGAACAAGGCCTGGAACTAGATCTAAGAAATCAGAGCTGTAGAAGAGAAGCTCCTTGAGTCCAGGGACTGCTTTGGTTTGTTTTTTTGTCTCCTCAGTGCCTGGAGCATAGTAGGTACTTTATGAATTGATTAAATTTTTTAAATGGATGGATGAATGAATGAATGAATGAATGAATGAATGAATGAATGAAAAGCACTTAGTTACAGCAGGAAGCAGGACGTGGGTTCATTCCATCATGGAAAGGCATCCTCTTTGCATTCCCAACTCTGGCACCTGTCAGCAGCTTCCATGCATGAGCTGCTGCCCTCTCCCTCTAGGGGCTTCTGCTGGTCCTCAGCCCTCAGGTCTAGACAGTTATGTTCACATACCCAATTAAGACCCAAAGTCTCTCTCTTGGTCCCTCCATGCTGTTCATCCTTCTCTAATCATTTTTGTTTAACAACCACTTTCTTTTCCAATCCTTTTTTTCTCTTGGACTATATTCTTCAGGTCACTCCTTCTAATGGGTCGCTGGTGAAAGTAATGTTGTGGCTGACTCAACCACCATGCCCTTTGCATCACTCACAATTTTGATTCCTTCTAGTCAGTCAGTCAATAGGCACTTATTAAGTGTCTACTGTGTATCAAGCATTGTATTGAGGATTCAAAAAAAGGCAAAAGAGTTCAATACCCCGATGGAGAGGTTTTACTTTCTTGGAGGTGGCTACGTGGGGTAGTGAATAGAGCATCCTGGAGTCAGGAAGACCTGAGTTCAGATCCGGCCTCAGACACTTAACACACACAAAAAACTAGCCTGTGACCTTGGGCAAGTCACTTAACCCCAATTGCCCCTCCAAAAAACAAGGGCAAAAGACAGACCTGGACTCCGAAGAGGTTATGGTCTAATTCAACAAGCAAAAACCCTATGCAAACACATTATGGCAGGAGAGATGGGAAAGACTTCGTAGTAGGAAGGTCCTGAGATTACGACTCTTCTTGTAGAATGTGAGATTTTAGCTGAGACTTGAAAGAAACAAGATCGTGATGTTCCAAGACTAACTCTCAACCCACGCAGAGTAGAATAGAAGCTCACTGGGGGCAGGGACTATTTTTAATTTCACCTTTGTATCACTAGCATCTAGTATATCAATCAACACACATGATCATGTGTGTTGAAGGGGATTGCATTGGACTGGGTTCAGTTGGATTAGGCTGGAAAACATTGGTGTTCAAGAGTTAAGTTTCTGAGTCTGATACAGATGATCCCATTTAAAGTAAATATAAGGGAAAAGAAGTTTTTGGAAAGTGGGTACCATCTGGCAATTGTTTTATTGATCCTTAACAAATTCTGGGACAAAGTAAACAGTTAATAAATGTTTGTTGATGGACTTAGTGACAAATCAATCATTGATTACTTTTAGCCTAATTTTATCCCAAGGCTCATTCAGAAATCTCCCTCCCTTAGGGGGCATGCCCATCATTTGGGGAATGGCTAAAAGAATTGCTGTATATGAATGAACGGAATATGACTGTACCATAGGAAATGATGAATGAACAGCTTCAGAGAAATTGAAGGACATTTGTATGAACTGATTCTGAGTAAAGAGATCAAAGGCAGTAAAACAATTTATGCAATAACAACACTATAAGAAAAATGATGTTGAAAAGATTTAAGAATTCTGATCAATGAAATGACCCACCAGGATTCCAGAGGCTTGATGATGAAGTGGGCTGCCTGCCTGTTAAGAGAAGTGACAGAGATGCAGAATGTGACTCACATTTTTTTT
>NW_027185697.1:16513356-16539853 GCF_028583685.1 Petaurus breviceps papuanus | reverse complement strand
GGGAGGGGAGGGGAAAGGAATTGGTGTGTGTGTGTGTGTTTAATGCGCAGAAGAGAAGGAAAGGCAAGCCAGAAAATCAGAGACAAGGAAAGCAGCTCTGAAAGTTCTACGTTGTATTTCTTCTTCCTATTTGTTTAAGAAAAGCAAGTGACATAAAACGGAGCTCTGGAGCTTCCTGTACAACGCCCTCCTTCTGTTGGACTACGCATACGGAAATGCCCTTTTATTTGGGGTTTGTTATGTTCAGAATAAAAGCCAAATTACTCTCCTAAAGGGAAAAGAAGGCTGTTCTTCCCAGTTCCTCCTGCCCCTTCTCTGATTCAGGCTGGTCCAAGGAAGTCTTCATCCCAGCTCTGGGCTCAAAGCCCTTCCCCCCAGTCAGCTGGGATAATAGTCAGCACGGACCTGCCCGGTCCCTGAGGTCAGGAGCGGGGCCCCCTCCCGCCCTGCTCCCCTTCCTTTCCCTCGTCTCTGAATCCTCGCTGTCTGATTCAATTGTCGCATCCAGGAGCCGAGGCCCCGGGGGGCTGCCATCCCGGAGCGGATCCCCAGGCCTCATCCATCAATCACAAGCATTGAGGAAGCACTGCCTGGCACTGGGCTGGGCGCCCGAGGTCCCTGCCTTCTGGGAGGTTACGTACACCAGCCGCAGGGTCAGCGTGCGCTCATCCGCCCGCGGACAGCAGGGGTGCCCGGGCTGGCTTCCGCTAAGGACGAGCTCGGAGGCTCAGGAGAGAGGCCGGTGGGCAAGGATGGAGCTGATGCTGAGAAGTGCCCCCGGAGCCAGGAGCTGCCCAGGCCGGCGTGCCTCCAGGCCGAGTCCTGATTCCTTCGGGCTGACTCCCTCATCTCGATTCCGTGGTACTAGCTCTCCCTCGGTGCACATTCCGATTCCGATTCGGACTCCCTCATCTCCCTTTGGACAGAGAGCCAAGGAGAACACGACCTCTCCAAAGGCTCCCACCCTCTGTCAATGAGCTGACAGCCCACGGCTGATCCTGCAGTAGTACAGTTAGGGTTCTGAAGCACAAAGTCAACAAAGGGTACCAATATACCCATCTTCCACACTGGTCAACAGAGGCATGTTAAAACTGAGACTTACCTGATATAGCTCAAAGAGTCATTGGGCAAGCCAGAAAAAACAATCTGCCTTCTAACCCACAGCCCCCTTCTTCAATCAGCCCCCCTTTTAATGTGGGGTGAGGGGGATTTGTTTATTTAAATTCCCCTGCCATTTATATGAAACTATTCTGGGCTGGGACTTGTTCACTTCTTAACAGCTGCCCAGCAACAGCCATTTAGAACAAAAAGCAAATAGCATCTTATCCTAGTCAGACCACAGGGGAAATCTGAGGTCAGCGGAATGTTAGGCCACAGCCAGGAACTGGGCCAGTAACTGCCTCCTGGACCAGTGGGGGGGTGGGGGAGACCTTCCTTCACAGTCCTGCTAAAAAGACAGCCTCTGCTGAAGTGAATAGAACCAGAGGCTGAGACCTGAAAGGTACCTGAGAGGCCATGGAGGCCAACTCCTTCATTTTGTAAATAAGGAAACTGAGCAAAGGAGGAGTAAATAAATGACAGGTCCAGGGTCACACAGTAAGAGGCAAAATTTGAGCCCACTCCAAATTCAATACATCATGCTGAACTCCCAGCATGTACATCACTAAAAATGACTACTTTTTTTTTTTTTTGCTTTTTGGAGGGCTATTGGGGTTAAGTGACTTGCCCAAGGTCATACAGCTATTTTTTGTGTTAAGTGTCTGAGGATGGATCTGAACTCAGGTCCTCCTGACTCCAGGGCTGGTGCTCTATTCACTGTGCCACCTAGCTGCCTTTTAAAAGTGCTTGCTTTTGTGTGTCTGTGTGTATTTATGAATTTATCAGAGAGAGTGTAGCACAATGGTTAACTGGAGGAAGGGATTCCTGAGGTCATCTAGTCTAATGCTTTGATTTTTCTGGTAAGGAAACCGAGGCAAAGAGAAACAGCATGACTTTCTCAGGAGCATGCTGCTCCTGAGTTCTGGAAGCAGGTTTTAATCCATGGGACATGCTCGGGTGGAGTCAATTGGAGGTATGCATTTAGGGTATCCTTGCTCCTTATGTTGCCACATCACAATTCCACATAGTGGAACAGAAAGAGCTCTAGACCCAGGGGACAAAAGATCTAGGTTTAAGACTCTTCTACCTCTAAGTTTTATTACCCCAATGATCTTCTGGGAGTTAAGGCTTTGACACATTAACTATGTGACCCAAAGAAGACCCCTTCTTCTCTCCCGGCCTCAGTTTCCTCCTCAAGGGGGAAATATTGCCTTGCCCCTGAACCAGACTTGGTGAGGGTAGGAGCTGTAACAAGAATTCCTCAGAGATTATAAAAGGCTACAAATAGCCATACCTTCTCCCTCCCGTGGTTGTCATGAATAAAATGGCTTTATAAAATATAAAAAAGCTATGTGCATGTGAATTAGTGTTATTATTCTCATTAATTCCCCAATGAAAGGATCTCAGCAGATGCTGGATGACCGTTTGTGAGGAGAAACAACTTCTACACACACTCTCTCTCTCTCCTTATCCTTTCTCTGGAGCACTCTCCCTTAGAGTTCCCAAGAGGAGCTGGCTTTTCTTATTTGCCTCTTCCAGCCTAGCAGCAGTGGAATTCAGAGATGGTAGCTTAATGCGCGTGCTGCCTAGATGATAACAACAATAGCTGGCATTTATATAATGCTTTAAGGTTTGCAAAGCACTTTACAAATAGTATCTTGTTTTATCTTCACAACCCTGAGAGGTAAGAGCTATTATTGTCCCTATTTTATAGAGGTAGGCAGATGTTAAGTGTGTTGCTTAGGGTCACAGAACTAGCAAGAGCCTGAGGCTGTATTTGAACTCAGATCTTCATGGCTCCAGGTCCAGTACTCTGTCCACTGAAACATCTTGCTGCCCCATCTAGGTGAGCCTAGCCCCCTGTGGTCCTAGCTGCCTCTTCTTTGTGTGTGTCCCTCTCAGAGCATAGGTGACTGAAGAATGGTTTGGAGGGGCAGCTAGGTGGCGCAGTGAATAGAGCACTGGCCCTGGAGTCAGGAGGACCTGAGTTCAAATCTGGCCTCAGACACTTAACACAAAAACTAGCTGTGTGACCTTGGGCAAGTCACTTAACCCCAATTGCCCTCCAAACAAAAGCAAAAAAAAAAAAGTTTTGGAGATGAACATTCCCAGCCTCAGACAGACCATCATGAGTTGAGGGTTGAGATCCCTCAATCAGTCCTGGCTGCTCTCCATAGGAAATGCAGACTGTAGCTACTCTTGGAAGAAAAGCTGGTGACCAACAGGGAAAGGTCCTCAGGATTGGAAATAGCTTGTCAAAAGACAGGGACCTTGAGAGAACTTCTTCAATGAAGCAGACCCAAGGAGATGGTAAAACGACTATTCATCAAATCCCATTAAATGACCTATGGTCTGATGTTTAAAGTATCTTTCTCCTGGAAAAACATAATAGGAGTGATGAATGATTATGTTATGGCCAAGTCTTTGTCAATGAGTCTTTTGCATTTTTATCATTTCCTTTATGTGGAGGAAATAAATAGCTGACCTCTACCATATCAGCTTTTTACATTGACTGCTTTTCTTCTCTCTTTGGGGAAATGAATGAATGAAAAGGAACTTGTTAAGCACTTGTGATCTGCTAAACTCTGGAAATACAAATAGAAAAGTAATGTAATGCCTGCCCTCAGGGAGCTTATATTCTAATGAGACCTTTATCAGACCTAAGTTTTAAGTGACTTTTCCTTGGAGATCCAACATGAAGATGTAATGAGCCAGAGAGTGTGCAGAAAAAGATCCTAACCTCTTATTCAGAGGCCAGACTGTCCTAGGACTGAACCCAGGACCCAAAAGAGCCCGGAGCTTTGGTGACCCTTAGTGGGAGAGGGTTGAGGATCCTGTTCCTTCACCCTCTCCCCAGCCCAGGCCCAGGCAATCTGTTGTTACAAACTGAATTCAAATCCTGGAAAGGTGCTTGAATGAGGTATCATCTAGAGAATATAATCCCCCCTCACCACGTCAAATAAATAAGAAAACTGTCTAGCAGTGAATTAAATGGAAGTTGTAGGGCTGTTGTTACTGTTACTGTTGTTAATTGTTACCCCTGAGGCGATCTTTTCAAGCTTCACTTTTCCCAAGGAGAGTCCTTTGGGTTTACAGATTGGAACAGGGAGAGTTCCCAGGGAATGCCCAGAGTCTCTCTGGACCAAGTGCCTACTATGTACCAGACACCATGAAAGGTGTGAGGGATGCAAATACCAAGAAGAAGCCAATCCCTGCTCTCAGGGAACTTCCAGTCTAAGGGGAGAGGCAGTGAGTGTGCCTAGAAATTCATGCAGCAGAAATGGAAGGTGACTAACAAAGAAATGCCACAGGGTCCGGCCACCCTTCTCCAAAGCAGCCCCACAGCCTGCCTGGGAAAATCATCAGGCCCAATCAGTCTGCAGCAAGGCAAGAGGCATGGCCCTTCGAGAGAAAAGATAAATAATGCACCGAGTTGGAGATGCTCCCGTTCCCCCGCCCGCTTCTGCTGCTTGAATCTGGATCATATTTCCTGAAACCGTAAATGAGGAGATGAATTCACAAGCTGAGAAAAAAATATCTGGGCCAAAAATGCAAGGATTTTATGACCATCCCTTCCCTGAGTCACCCTAGCCCACAGCAACCTTTCCCTTAATTATATTCTCTGAGCTGGGAGGGAGAGGAGGAAGGGGGAGGGGGAGGAGGAAGGGGGGGGGGGACTGCAGGGAGGGGGAGGACAGGCCTTTCTGTCAAGGTTTGAAAATTCTACCCCCTACCATGGACTGCCCACTGAGGCTTTGCCCTCACACAGGTATAACAGCACAAAATAATGAATCAAGAGCTAGAGGAAAGAGAATTTTTTGGCATTAAGCACATTTACATTTATTAAGGGTCACATTAAAAAAAGTTTTCTGTTTTGACCCTCCCTTATACACACACACACACACACACACACACACACACACACACACACTCAATCCTGTTGCGCCCTAAGCCACTGCCTCCTTTGCCCACCTTTAGTCCTATCCCTTGGTGTTACAAACACAGACTCTACCATGCTATCACACACAGGACTCCATGTGGTCTCTGAATCATTGGGTCACCATCTGGGGCCGGTCTGGACCTTGGACATCAGGTAGTCCAAATCCCATTTCACAGATGAAATGGGCAGAGGAACCCAGTAGAGAGATGATTTGCCCAGGGTTACAATTAGTAACAGGGTTACTGGGTTACAATTTGAACCCAGGACCAGGATTGTTCTCTGGTTGTTTATGCCATCCTCAAGGGCAAAGATTACATCGTCTACTTCTTTAATATTTCCCATAGTGCTTAGCCCAGTGCTAAATCTCAGGAAGCATTCAGTGAATACCCATAATTGTCATAGGAAGATAAGGAGAAATTACAAACTAGAGGACGCTATGATGATTGTAACATAAATTAAAAGATCATTAAACCAAACTGAGTCATTATATTCAGCAGGTGTTGGATCTGGAAAAGAGATCATTAAAAAAAAATCTCCCTCCTCTTGTCAGAGAGGTGGAGGACTGCCGGGGTGGACTGGTCCATACACATCAGCCTCAGCCCCTGGGCCAGATGGGTTTGTTCAGCTGTTCTTCACTGTCACAAAAGAGGGCTCCATGTGGAGGGTGGAGAGGGCGCTATATCTGAAAGTGACTATGACATAAAAACAAATCACGGCTTTTTTTTTAAACTTATTTTTTAAAAACACAAACTCATTTTAAAATAATGACTTTTAAAAATAATATCTAATTTTTAAGATAATAACTAATATCTAATCTAACTAATTTCAAACAATAACTCATTTCTATAGACAGTCTCATTAATTCCCCAATGAAAGAAGAACCTTTAAGGTTCACAGCATATGGTGGGTTGGGATGAAGAGTAAATCTGGAGAGGAACTAGGTTCAAATCTCATCTCTGTCAGTAACTACTGGTGTGACCTTGGACAAGTCAATTAACCAGCCTCCATTTCCTCTGTGGTAAAATGAAGGTATTGGATTGAACAAATTGGAAGGTCCCTTCCAGCTCTGCATCTGTGATCCTGTAAAATTCCACCTTGGATACTAGCCATGGTCAAGTCCCTAAATTTTCATTTGCTTGTCTGTCACATGGGTTTAGTAATAATACCAACAAATTAGCCAGTTTTTATGTAGTGACCCAAGTTTTACAAAAAAAAGTTTACAAATATTATTTCACTTGATCCTCATAGCACCCTAGATAACACCTACTGTTATGACCCCATTTTAGAGATGAGGAAACTGAGGCAGACAGGGGTTAAGTGGCTTGCCCAGGGTCACATAGCTAGTAAGTGGCTGGAGCTAGATTTGAACACCGATCTTCCCGTCTCCAAATCTAGTGCCCTATGTATGATGACAAGCTCCTGGTAAAGAAAAGCAGAATGATCAGACCTTTCGAATGTGTATAGTGCTCTCACCCTTATACCACACTGTCCTCCTCCAAAAACTTCGGGAGTAAATGCACTTTTGAATTCTAGTCTGGTCTCACTGTGGGTGTCCAACCCTAATGCTTCCTGCTCTAGTCAGGAGGGGCTCCTTGGCGCTCCCTCAAGCACAACATGCCCCTAAACCTTCATGGAGCAGCTCCTCTGGTCTGCAAAGCCCTCCACCCTCCCTCTGACTCTCTGACATCTAGCCAACCTGCTGATCCCAGGCCAGGCCCAGCAGATGCAATGAGCCCCATCTGATGGCTGCACACCAGCCACAGTGGGGCCCACCTGCCCTCAGAAGCACCCACTTCTCTGTCCAGCTCCTGTGGAGCTTCATCAGAGAACATCTCCCATCCTCAACTGCTTATTTAGAATCAGATGGTAAGCACTAGAGGTAACCTCAATGTCCACCCAGTCCGAGCCTGTTATTTACAGTCTGAAAAGACCCATGCTGGTCAAGTTGGGCAGATGCAAAATCAAGACCAGAACCCAGATCTTATCTAGGATAATGGATTGAGAGCTAGAAGGTCCTTGAAAACATTCAGTTCAAACCCCTCATTCACAACTCAGGCACATAGTAGGTGCTTAATAAATGTTTATTGATTAACTAGGACATTTTTTGACCAGATTGACCAGAGTGGTCAAGCGATCTGGCCAGGGTCCCACCACTAGCAAATGTCCAAGCCTAGTTTGAAGCTAAGCCCCTTGACTCCAAAGTTATAGTGTTCCCCTGGGTGTCATGAAATCTCCCTTGTCACTGGGCCTGCTGTGAAAGGGACCTTGGAGGTCAGTCTTTCTAGCCCCATCCCTTTAATATCAGGAGACTGAAGCTCAAGGGAGCTCTCTAAGCAGAAAGACTAAAATCCCAGGGTTCTGACCTAAACTCAGACCCATCCCCTGTGGGAGGCAGCACGGTGGAATGGCCTGGGCTCCAGAATTAGCCTCAGGAAGGCCCGAGTTCAAATCCTGCTTCTGACACTTAACTAGCTTTGTGTCCCTGAGCAGATCACTTACTTAACTTACATAGGCCTCAGTTTCTCCATCTACAGGACGAGAGGTTTGGACTCCGAGGCACCCTTCAGCCTCTCTTTGTCTCCCTTTCTTTTCCATCTCCCCAAGATACCAGCACTTTTCTTGTTGCGTGGTGGGCCCTCGAATACATTCAACAACAAAAGAAACATTTACTTAGCCCCTGCCACGAGTAGCTATTTCCTGAATGCACAGATGAGAAGCTCAAAGCCTGTTCCAGCCTTGCATTCTGTGTGAGTGTTTATTTGGAGTCAGTTGAGGCAGCTACGAAGCCTCAGGCAGTTTTCTCACTTGATCAAAGATAAACTCTCCACTAGCCAAGGCTGTCTAGAATGAAATGGTCATGAATTCAATTTTATTTTAATTAACTAACTGCTCACATAAAAGCCAGGAACATTTGGCATCAGGGCTCCAGAGAGCATCAGAGCCCATTTCACAATGGAGTCATGTCAAGAAAAGCATTTGGAGAAGCATCGAGCTAGGATCGCTCAATGACTGGGAGGCCAGGGCCTAAGGAAGATGACCTAATTGTACAAAGTTGGTCCTCAGGCTTCTCTGGCCAGAAATAAGGTCAAGCTACTCCCAGGGCCAAATTCTTCGGAAGGGAAGAGCCAAAGCGATCATGACTCCCCCCCAGAAAGATCTCAAATTAATTCTGCAGGCCGTGGATCTGAGAAGAAATAACTGCTGAGGTTTGGAGAAAACGGCTAGATGAAATTGAGGAGGGATGCAGCTCAATGGAAACATTTCAGGAAGTTTAAGAAAGGTCTCTCAGGACTAGCAATTGAGGAAAAAGGCATGGTTCATTAACGAAGCAGGGTGATCAGGGCAAGACACCAGCACGCTGAAGTTTAGAGGGCACGAACATTTAAAATCATCATTTCAAAAGACCGAGTGATTTTAAGTGGTAAATTTTGGACTGTTTGTATTAAAGTGGAATGAATAAAAAACATCTACTAAGTATTTGCACAGTGCTGTGATGAGCTCTGGAGATAAAAATAGAAACATAAGTCAAAGGACTCTGATCTTTGAAGCTTGCTAGCTGGGTCACTTTGGGCAGGTCATTTAACCTCCCTCAGTTTCCTCATATGTGAAATGGCAAGTCTGGGCTAAAATGCCTCTGAGTTTCCCTCCAGGCCTACATCAGCATCGGAGCCCATCATTCTTAGCAGCAGAGAAAGAATTAAGAATAACCCCTTGTTTCTAAGAACATTTTTCTAAAATAGGAAGGTTTAACCCTTCTTCCCCAGGGGGGCAAAATTGCCAGGTACAGCTCTTACACTGTTAACCAAGAAATCTTATGCTTCTCACACATACAGGTAGGAGCCTACTGAAAGAATAGTTATGAGAACAAATGAATTGGTAGAGCAGAAAGAGTGATGACTCTGGAGTCAAGAGAGACCTGGATTCAAATCCTGCCACTGCCCCTTACCAGCTGTGTGTCCCTGAGCAAGTGAATCACTTCACCATCTGTAAAATGGGGGTCTTAGTAGCACCAATCTCCCAGGGTTGTTATGAGGATCAAATGAGATAATATTTGTAAAACATCATCCAAACCTTAAAGTTCTATAGAAATGCTAGTTGTTATTATTAGCAAAAATGCCAGATAATGGGAAAAGCCTTGGATTAGGAGGCAGAAACCCTGAGTCCCAGCCCTAAGTCTACTAGCTCTGGGATCTTTGATTTTTCCTCTCTCTGAGCCTCAGTCTTTTCATCTGTATAATGGCTTGACTTGATATTTTTCCCACTTCCTTCTCAAGATTACTATGAAGAAAGCACTCAGCCATCCTCAGTTTTCTGATCTGTATAATGAGGGGAGGAAAGGCACTGGATCACATGATCTCCAAGGTTCTTTCTGGCTCCAGGTCTGTAATGTTCCATTAGGTATGACCAGAAATTATTCTAATGAGTACATGATCCAAATTTTCTCCTTGGTATTACCAGTGAAGAGCTTTGAGGGACACTGCATTTGTCTTATAAATACCCCAGCTGTGGTATGAATTACACAGTTCTCACACTAGCATATAGAATTATAATCACTTTCCTGTTAATATAATCACTGGCAAACGTTGGTCATAAATATTAAGTGCTAACAGGTCCAGATTACCCAGTGGACATTCAGGAATGTGCCTTGTGGGTCATGGAGTCAACACTGAACTTCCAGGAAGGCACAGAGGAGCCAACCACCAAGCTCCACCCCGTCCTGATCCCCTCAGCTATTAGCAGGCCCCAGGAGATCCCCTCCCTCTTTCTTTCTAGAAGCCAAAGCCTGAGACCATGGGAATACGTCCAGCCTGCTGGGCAGGAATAGTGCAAGCCTCTGTGCTAAGCCCAGCACACAAAGGAAACATCCAGGCCCTCAGCAATGCCCCTGAAGTGGCCTCCCTGCCTCAGTTCTCTCATCCATCTCCTACACAACTGCCAGAAAGGTATTCTTAAAGCGCAGCACTGATCATGTCCCTTCCCTGCTCCAAGAACCATAGTGGCTCCCTACTGCCTCCAAGATGAGACACCAATGCTCCCATTTGGCATTTAAAGCCTTCCACTCTCTGGTCCCAGTCTATATTTTCCATATGATTTCAAATGGTTCCCCTTCATCCACTCTCCACTCCAACTAAACTGGCTGACTTTGGGCTCTGCTCTGCCCGTGATCTCCCTTTGACAATCTCACCTGCTTTCCCATCATCTGTTCCTTATGCCTGGATTCATCCCTCCTCACCTCTGCCTCTTGTGATTCCAGACTCCTTTCTTCCTGATTTCCCACTTGTAACAGCTCCTCTCCCATTGGTTTGGATTTATTTTTTATCTGCTTATCTGGGTGCATGTTGGCTTTGACTCTGTCCCCGTTCATTAGAGTGTAAGCTCCTTGAGGACAAGAAACGTTTTCTATTATTGTCTGCCCCTAGAACAATGCTTGGTAACAGTTCTTGGTGGGTCCTTAATAAATGCTTCTGGAATTCTCCCTTCATCTGAACATGACCACTTCACTCTCCAGGCTATGAGAAAAGTGTCTTTGTAAACTCAGTAGCCCTATAGAAATGTGAGTTATAGTTATTGCTGCTGTTGTTACATCAATTATTATTATTAGGAACTGAGTGTTCAGATAGAAATAACATCTATAGGCTTCAATTATTTTTTTAACTTCAGATATAATTTTTATTAGTTTTTTTGTCAGGAGTTTAATAATTCTGGAAACATAAACATTCCAAATATAAGGAAGAACAAGAGAGAATATTATAAACAAAGACATGGACTTATGTGTCACACAGTGTTTGGGGAAGAATCGTAATAGCTAGCATTTATTTAGCAGACTTTACAAATATCGTCTCATTTGGTCCTCATTTTAACCCTGGAAAGAAGATGCTACTATCATTCCTATTTAACACATAAGGAAACTGAGACTGATAGAAGCTGTCTCATCCACGATCACACAGCTAGCATCTGAGGCTGGGTTTGAACCTGAGTCATTCTGACTGCTCAGATCTCTACCTACTGTACCACCTAACTACTAAAACTTAACATGGTAATATCTGTATTCTTCTCTTTAGAATATAACCAGCTTCAAAACATCTGTGGAGAAGAGCTTATTTCCCCAATGTGGGTCATTCTTAGCTGAACTTAACACTATGTTGCAATGACAAACCCAAAGGGGTATCAATCAGCAGGGGTGAAAATCAGTTGAAAAGCCAGTGTTTATTGAGCACTTAATATACAGTATTATAATAGGCCAGGAGTGGAATGTACCAGACAAAGATCAGGTATGATGGGGGGTAGCTAGGTGGTGCAGTGAATAGAGCACCAGCCCTGGAGTCAGGAGGACCTGAGTTCAAATCTGGCCTCAGACACTTGACACACTTACTAGCCGTGTGACCTTGGGCAAGTCATTTAACCCCAATTGCTTTGCCTTGCCCCCTCCAAAAAGCAAAAAAAAAAAAAAAAAAGATCAGGCATGATGTCTTTCCTCAAGTATCTTATGTTCAATGAGGGAGAGAGGACTAATTCAACTTCTATTTGGAGGTATTGTTCCCCTGTTAGAATGTAAGCTCCTTGAAGGCAGGAACTATTTTCCTTTCATCTGTGTATCCTCAGAACTTAACACAGTGCCTTGAACATGCCTATTGATTGATCAAAATGAACTCCTTGCAGTGACACTCGCTAGCTGTGTGACCCTGGGTGAGTCATTTAACCTGTGTCTACCTCAATATCCTAAACTGTAAGATGGAGATGATAATGGCACTTGCCTCAGGGTTGTCGTAAAGAATGATATTTGTGAAACACGCTTAGCACAGTGTCTGGCACATAGAGGGCACAACACAAAAGTTTGCTCCCTTCCTTCCTTCCCATGAGAAAGGGCTCATATCATGTAAGTAGAGTCAAGTGAAGCACACTCCCATCTTGGCTGCACCCAGAGACGAGCTTCCCATTGGGCACACTGGCCCGTCATCCCTCTGCCGTGAGGTGGGTGGTGTCCCTCTTCTTTGTCAGGCTTCGTCCTGGACTCGGGAATGATCATTCAGTTGATCTCAGAGTTGTCCTTGAGATTCACAGAATCTAAGGGCTCAAAGGGGTCTTCAAGGCCACTGAGTCTGACTCGTACTTGAGAAAGGATCCTTTTTAACCTAGCTCCAACCAGAGGGGACCTACCACTTCCCAAGGCAGCCCCTGGTCTAATGCTAAGGACACCGCTCCTAACTGCAAGCCTAAACTCCCTCTGCCCCTGCCCATTGGGCCTGGGCTTTTTCTCTGGGGACAAGCCCAAAACGTTGAATCCCTCTTCTGTGCATTGTTCAGTGGTATCTGACTCTCCGTGATGCCATTTGGGGTTTTCTTGGCAGATCCTGGAGTGGTTTGCCTTTTCCTTCTCTAGCTTGTTTTAGAGGTGAGGAAACCGAGGCAAACAAGGCTAAGTGACTTGCCCAGGGTCACACAGCTAGCAAGTGTCTGAGGTCAAATTTGAACTCAAGAACATGAGTCTTAGGGACTCCAGGCCGGGCACATTGTGCACTATGGCACCACCTAGCGTCATGATAACCTTTCAAATAGTTGAAAACTGTTATCATGTGCCTGCTCTTAGGGCAAACATTCTTGTTTCTTTCAACTGAAGCTTATACAACATGGAATCAAGACTCTTCACCATCCTGATCACTCCTTCTATGACCTTAATTCACTTCACCTATCTGGGCTTCAGTTTTGTCATTTGTGAAATGAAGGGGAGTCGAGTAGATGAAGTCTGAGGTCCTTTCAGCTCTAGGTCATAGACCCTACATGTGGTCCTTTGGCATTCTCCAGATCATCAATATCCTTCCTGAAATGCATTCAGGATGGAACTTGGAACTCGGAGAAGTATCATTTAGTCTGTACTATGGAATTTAGCACTTGGAGTGACTGAATTCTAGGAGTTCAGAAGAGACGGGAAAGGCTTCATGGAAGGGATGAAATTTGGTTACAGTTGAAAGGGAAGCTGGGGTTTGCTCACATGGAAAGAGTGTATCACAGGTAAGGGAAATAACATAGGCAGATTTCTAGTAAATTCAATGCAACAAACATTTATTAATCCCCAGATACATGCCAGGAGCTACACTCTATGTCTAGAGTGCTGAGATTTAGGGACTTGCCCAAGGTCATAGAACCAGTATGTATGTAGTTACTTTTAAATTTAAATTCTATTTTTAAATAGTAACAAAAACTATTTTCTCTTTTTCCCAGCTCCCTGTTTTCCAGAATTTCCTGTTCTGAGGAGAGAGCTGAAAAGAGGTAAGATAATATAATACCAACAACCATAATATTGACTAGGTTTTCCTGGTTTTGAGGTCACCTCTCTAGCCACTGTACATAATGCTTTTGCAGCCAACACCTTCTCTTTTATTCCTGAAAATTAGATTTCCAGTTTCCTAGAGTAGACATTCTAGTGGGGGGAGGGGTGAGCAAAAGCCCTGTTCTGAGAAAAAGGGTAATGGTGGCCACTTCAGCCCTAATGAAATGTCTATTGGTGGAATTGTTACCAACTAGGGAACTTGTGTATAAAATGATTTATATAAAAAAACATTTTTAATTTTAATGATTTCTTGAAACCTGATTTTGCAGTCTGCTTTTAAAAATCTTATTTTCGTTTGTTTGAGCATTACCTTCATTAATAAATATATCTCCCTTCCTCGCCCTCCCACAGAGATTCTCTGTAACAAAGAATGAAAACAGAGAAAAGCTGTTTACCAAAACTAACCAAATCCCAACTGTGAAGGTCATTGTTTGTGTGACCTTGCTGAAACCACTTCTCCTCCTTGGGCCTCAGTTTCCTTATCTGTAAAATGAGAGGGATAGACTAGCTGACCTCTGAGGTCCTTTCCAGCTCTGTATCTCTGTTCCTAGAAACAGATGAGTCTGATAGTGCACAGAATGTTCTAGACCCATATTCCACCACCCATATCAAAAGTGAAAGAGTCGGACAGACAGAGTCAGAGACAGAGAGAGGGAAGAAGGGAGAGTGAAAGAAAGAGAGAACCCATTACACTTTAAAAGCTCTTCTCCATTATAATCTTGTGAGGTAGGTAGTACACATGTTATTTCCATTTCATGGCTGAGGAAACTGAGGCTCAAAGCCTCTGCTGTGCTGCAGTCAATTGTTAAATTTGCCTGTGAGAGCCAATTGTTAAATGCTCACTGTGAACATTTACCCCTAGTCAGTTGGCAACACTACAAATCAGGGCTGGATTTATTGCTTTCTTAGTTGTCTGTGCTCAAGAAAATAGTGAAGAGAATGTTAACAATGTAAATTAAGCTTAAAAGTGTGCCATGTGAACTTAAAAAATGTTTTATCAGACAGCCAATGTTAAAACATTGAGCAGCACATTCCAACCCATAGTGGTTGAGGACCTGCTTACTGTCCCAGGCCCAGAGAACACATCAGAGTCCAGCCTGGACCCAGGGCTTCTCCTTTCTGTCTCCAGCACTGTTTCCATGCCACTATCTTACAGAGCAAAGTCCTCAGGGATCTCTACACATTCACATCCAGCTTTGCAGCTCTCCCTTTGGGTCTTCTGTGCCCCACTTGGTCACGGCCCTCTTCCCCCTTCTCTGTGAAATGCTCTAGAGTAGGACTGGTTTGGATCCCCCACGTGGAGCTCCTTAAACACCCCTTCTTTTCTGAGGGGTCGGGGCTGAGAAGTGGCAGGAGGAAAGCTGGTTAGAAGTAGAGAAAACAAAAGATTTCAGCACTGGCCTTGTAAAATCCTATGAGAGTTCACCTAATCCAACCCTCTCATTTTCCAGGTGAGGAAACTGAGGCCTAAAGACATGAAGTGTGTTTTTCTCACTAGCCGTGGTGCCAGGACCACAGTCCAGGTGCTCACCCACCCCAGCCCACCCCACCCTTCTCTCAGCGAGTTCTTACACTCCATAAGAGACCAGCTCCTTGGCAAGCTTTCAGCTCTTTCTCCAGCCCCCGCAAAACTGCTTCATAAAACTGTTTTAACCAAATCAGCAATTATACCTTCCCCAAGATTTAACATAAAGTTTCAAGATAATTGCAAAGCTCTCTTTGTTTCTACCTTGTCCCCAAACACTTTGGATTGGATTCGGTTCAAACACACACACACACACACACACACACACACACACGCCATAATTATGCAGAATTCAGAAATGGAGGTTGATTCAGAGTCTACCCAGTCAAACTTATACCAAAACATGAATCCCCTTTAGCACATAATAATTAATAATATCTAACACTTATATAAAGTCCACAAAGCACTTTACAAATATTATCTCGTGTGATTCTTACAACTAACCTGGAAGGGAGAGAGGTGTTGTTAATTTTCCCATTTTCCAGATGAGGAAACAGAGGCAGACAGAGGTGGAGGGACTTTCCTGGGGTCCCACAGCTAGTAAATGTGTGAAGCTGGATTTGCAGACTCCAATTCCAGTGCTCTATCCACAGCAACACGTAGCGACCTCTGCCATGGCCCAACAAGTAACCATTCAGTTGAAGACCTTCAGTGAGGGGGAACCCGCTATTTTCCCATAGCGGCCCATTCTATTTTGCATAGTTTTCACTGGGATGAGATTTCCCACCATCAAGTTTCAATATGTTTCTTTGTACTTTCCACCCATTGGTCCTGGTTATGTCCTCTGGGGACAAGTAGTGCAAAACCATTACTGCTTCTTATAACATCTCTTTGCATATTTGGAGACAGCTATTAAATGTGTGTCCCCCTTCCCCCTATCTCCTTTCCTATGATCCAAACATGTCCAGTTCCCACATGGGGGAGACAATGAGAAGGCTGTGGTTGGCATCCAATCCATGCCCCAGCTGACCCTTGTGGTCAATGTCCAGTTCTCAAATCACAAGCTCATGCTGCTGCAGCGGCCTCATTCTCAGAACCAGCTTCCTTTGGAAGATAATGGACAGGCCAAGGAAACCTTCCAACTGGTAAGTTAGAGGAGCAGAAGGAACATGAATCTTAGAGCACAGTTGCCAAGAAACTCTATAGGATGCAGGTGCAAAGAGATTTTTTTCCCCCTTTCAAATTCAGACTCATTAAAATATGTATTCTGCAAAGGGATTACATTCAAACATCTGGGAATGGGGGAAAATATCCAAAATTCCCAAAGAAGGGTGGGCTTCTTTTTCCTTCTCCCCCCACCTCTCTAAATGAAAGGAAACTCGAATTCGGGTTGAAGTGGGTTTGAGTTGTTTTTTTCTCTCTCGGAGGTAGCTTGGCTCTGGTACCGTTGGGGGATGAATCGGGGATGGGTAAGAGAAAAGAGAGACTCTGAAGGGCCCCTAGCCTTCTTCATCAACAGTCATAATTGTGGGAAAGTAACCTGAAGATGCCAGGCGACAGGAAATTACTAGAGAAATCTGTCAGCGCGATCAGCTGCTATTTTCATTGTTCTTTGGCAAATTTATACGCAGTCGGGAACACCTGGGCTGGCCGGCGGCCCAGGTTTGACTAATTGCCAGGGGAGAAGAGTCGTCATTTGTCTTCGGAGGGGTTTCCTCCGTTAGCTCCTCCAAACATGTGGTTTCACTTTCCCCCTCTCTCTGCAGGAAATAGCAGGACAGTGAGACGGGAAATAAATGAGTTCACTTCCAAGAGGTTGCCTCCTGAGAGGCCGCTCCAAAAATAACTGTCTTGTGAGAGGTTGTTAATAACTGAGATTCGAGAGACTTGTCTTCAGAAAACAACATTTCAAAGGCCCAGCAATCCCTTCCCCCTCCCCTTCTCTTCCAGACTCCATGCACATTTCAAAAAGAATCATTAAAAGGAGGGGGAGAGATTGTAGAGGGCAGGAGAAGTCATGGTAATCCTTGGTTGGGGGACTGGAATGGCAGTCTCTTTCTCCTTTGCCGATTCTTCTCCTGAGGCTGTCGGCTTCTTTTCCCACCTCCGCTGTCCCCAAACTCTTTTTCTGATATAAAGTGGGGAAAGAGTGAGTTGGGAGCAGCTGTCCTCCCTAGCTTCCTACCATGCCCTGATCTCTTCTCCTAAAATGCCAGTTGGAATGGGGTGTGTTCACGGGTATACAAATAACTTAGGAGCAGTAACCACCTGCCCCAGAGTTTTAACTCTGCCTAGAGGTGGGTTTGGATGTCTTAAGACTGTTTGTTCATCAAGAGATCACCTCTTTATAAGAACCACCTGCAGGATGACAGCCTTCCCCCTTACCTTCCTGCCATATTGTTAAGGTTAGCATACCACTACACAAATATGCATGTGCACACACATATCTCTACTCCCTCTCATTATTCACATCCATTTAGAGCCATGACTAGGGTAGGTGACCTGGACTTTGCCCCAAAGAGCCCACTGGCATAACTTTTTCTGGAGGTAGAAACAACAGAATTTACTGCCTAGTTAGCAAGAAGGATTAGTTAAAACAGAAAAGAACTAGTCATCAGGCTGAGGTGGAGTCCTTTCCCACCTTGACTGACTTCTTTCCACCACCACCCCAGCTCCAGCCCCTTTGACCATGCTGTGCTGTTCATCTCGCCCGGGCACTGTTCACAGAATTCCTGGTCGTAGCTCTGAATCTACCTCCTTGGCTATCAGGACCACGTTTTTTCTATGCCTTCTCTGAGGCAATCAAACTCACTTAATTGCCCCCCTTTTCACATGGCTGACTGGGGAATGTCACAGTGGCCATAGGTGTGTTTCAGATTGAAACATATATCCGCCTTTAGTCTATTTTCACCTGCATCATGTTCCACTTCCCCAGTGATTTAGTGGATTTGGCATCATGTCAGCGGAGACTCAACTGCCATTTTCTTTTCTTTCTTTCTTCCTTCCTTCCTTTCTTTTTTTTAAAGCATTTAGAACACGCGGCCGACTGGCCGATCATTACTAGCCTCAGTGAAGCCAACAACATTTGGGTTTCATTTGGTTTCTGTGGCAGACCTCTTTCCCTGAGTTGAGCTGCACTGTAATTCTAAACTGACCCACCTTCCCCCTTGCAAAGGTGAAAAAATGTTATGGAGCTTTTTACAGCCCACAGCCCATCATTTATGCGGAAACACTGGTAGAGTTCAGACTTGGCTGATTTTCGCTAAATCAGAGATGTTTTGACATGTTTATTTGTTTAATTTGTTTATTTTGACTAGCTCTGATTATAATTGGCAGCAGTGAGCAGAATTAACATTAGACAGTGTCTTAGACTTGTCTGTTACAATAATGCAAAAAGCATGTGAAGGGAAATCGACCAGTTAAATAACAATGGCGGGTGGGCAGGAAAACCTTGGTGGAAACAGACATATAAACCTGATTTTAACTAATTTTTTTTAAAAAATCATCACAATGAGAAATGTGCAAATTAGAGGCTAGCAAGACCAGTAAATACATCTGTTCATCCCTGTGTTGTTATGTTTAGATTTTTGGCTTCCCAAACTGACATTTTAAAAATCAAGTCAACTTGTAGAATTGATTTTAAGATCCATTTTATCACACACAGCTATTTTATTTGCCTAAAATTAAAATTACACTGCCACTCAAACCGTATAGAAGTACAGTGGGCTCTGGAACCAACTCAGCTAACTGCATCTATCTGGGTTCTACACTTTATTTCTGAAATATTTTGATCACAAGTCTGGGCCACGGAGGGTTGACTTCAGCACTGCAGCGAATGAGGCAGATCAGGCAAGTCCACACCTGTCCCTGTCCCCTCGCATGATGGCCATGTTTTCCTGTTTATTCTCTCCCCTCCTCCTGGATTGAAAGAGAAGCCCCAGTAAGCCACCCACCAGCATGCAAAAAGGGTTCTAGTTTCTAAGTAAAGAAAACCCCATCTTCACTGTTACTTTGGCGGGGATGGGAGAAGTCAAAATACTCCAAAAGTTCAGAAATCGTGCACTTGGACACTAAGCAATATTGGCCCCTTCAGGCTAGCCTGAACTCCATCCAGAGTGCTGAAGAAGAACCATATATGATCTCTCTGAGCTCACCTGATGACTCTGGAGGATGCTGAAGCTGGGGCACAGCCCTTCAGGCAGGATCATGAGAAATCCACTTCTTTCCATATTTGCCTGCCAATTATGCAGAGTGCACAAACATGCCTTACTCACATTTATTCCCCCATAAATATTTTCCCAGAACGCAGTATGGTACGCCATAGTGTGTGATCCTGAGTTGGAACAACATATGTGCTCAGAGACAGGGGCCAAGTCAAGGTTCCATATCTACACAGACATTCCAGAGGTCTCCTGCTACTGAAGATTTATAATTGGGACCCTGGCATCACCAAGCTCTTGGTCTCTCTGATCCTACTCCAAATGACATTCCTGACTATTTCTTATAAGGAATCACAACCACCACCAAGGTCAGGAGAACACTGGCCAGGCTAGTTGCACGATGCCATCCCAGGAAGGGAGATTGCCTTCGTTCATTTTGTCTAATCAATCAAACATTTATTAAGTGTCTACCATGAGAAGACACTGTGTTATGTACTGAAGAGATAAAGACAAGAACTCAGTAGAAGCTGCTACGTCATGTTCTATAGCAGAAGTCCCTTTCCTGTCTGTGTGAGAAAGATGCTTTGGCTTACAGTTGAAGCAGTTGGATGTGCTGTGGTTGGAGTTCTGGACCTAGAGCCAGGAAGACCCGAATTCCAGACACTAGCTGTGTGACCCTAAGCAAGTCACCTAACCTTAGTCTGTTTCAGTGTTCTTATTTATAAAATAAGGATAATAATAGCACCTAACTTCCAGGGTAATTGTGAGGACCAAATAAGTTGACATATGTAAATTACTTTATGGATCTTAAAACACTATGTAAATATTATGTATTTTATTAGTGACCGTGTGTAAGTTACCATTCTGGATGCTGGGGATACAAAAACAAAATATGAAAGTGTTTGCCCTCAAGAGACTTACAGTCAGTTGGGCAGGAGAATGGGAGTAAGAAATATGTATGCCATAGACAGGCCAATACAAAGAACTCACAACGTAATTAATATAGAAATTTCAAAGGGTACCAAGAGATAATTGGGCAAGGGGATGGGGGAGGACCAGGAAAATCATCAGGTAATATCACAACTGAGCTGTGCATATTCAGGTATTTGCCAATCAGTCACCAAGCATTTATTAAGCCTGTATTATATGCCTGGCACTGTGTTAAGTGATGGAAGAAAATTATCACAATCAATGAAGGAGAAAGCCTAAAAAGGTAGTAGGCAATGACCTTGGACTTCCAATGGCCAGTTTGGTGATAGTAACCTCATGGAGGCAGATCCTTCAAGTAATGAGATCGATCTTATTATTTGAGGCTTGTCAGAAGGAACCAGTCCATGCCAACAAAACAACATGACCTAATAGAGTGCTGAACTAGGAGTGGGAAAGACCTGAATTCAAATCATGCCTCTGGCTCTTACAGCTGAGTGACCATGGGCAAGTATTGATAATATCCCAGTAAAGCTGGGGGTAATAATCACATTTATTTTCAGTTAATCAATCAAAAAGTGTTTATTAAGTACCTCTTATGGGTCAGGGTGTGCCAGAAACGGTACCTGAACTCAAGCCTTCCTACCCCCCAGGCTAGCTAGCTATCCATTACACCACACTATCTTGTTGTTGTTATAGACTAAATCATCTACTTAATTATTTAACTTAAAAAGCACTGGATTTCTTTTTGGTTAACCTTCGAAATGAGACATGAGGTCCTTAGAGACAGATGTTATATAAATACACTGTATTCTTATTATTAAAGTGAAACTTCTTCAGAGGACTTACCAGGGGACCCAGTTTTCAGAACATTGTGCACAGGAAGAAGATTAAATAGGGGATATTCTAATGAAGTCTTGCTGTATGGGGCTCCAGGAGGGCCAGTTCTAAATCCAGTTGGATATCTATGTAATTTAAAATAAGGACAGCCAAGCTGGAAGAGTGGCTGTTCACAGACAGAGTCTGAAAAACAATTTTATTAGCTTCAGATAGAGTCTGATGGCTTCAGATATTTGCCAAGCTCTTAAGGTCGAAAATCTGGAAGCTTACCCAACCAGCCTTCATGAAGTAGTAGATTCTTGCCTGTGAGGGGTGTCCATCTGAGAAGAGTCAGGCCTGACTTCTCTTGCAAATAACTCTTTTGTTTGGAGACCGACAACAGCAACTCTCAAAATAACAGAATCTCAGAGCTGGAAGAAGTGGCTAACTAGTCCAGCCCACACATGGACAAAAGTCACCTCAACATCATTCCTAAATAGTAGCCATCCCCACTTTGCTTAAAAATCTCCAGGAAAGTGAAATCCATTACCTTGTCAGGTAGCACCTTCCTCTAGACATACTCCAATTTGTCAATGTCTTTCCTTTGATATGATACCCAGAACTAACACAGTCCTTCAGCTGTGTTCTGACTAGGACAAAAATGTAGCGGTGATATAACTTACTTCCTTCTGGACACTAGTCTTAATGTGATTTAAGATCAGCTTAGTGGTTTTTACAGCTATGACACCAACTTATTTTAACCTTCCAATACACAAAAAAACACTCTCTCTCTCTCTCTCTCTCTCTCTCTCTCTCTCTCTCTCTCTCTGTCTCTGTCTCTCCTTCCCTCCCTCAGCTGTTATACAATAATGACTTTTCCATTTGGTGCTTGTGAAATTGATTTTTTGAACCCAAGTCTGAGACTTTACACTGATGTCTCTTCAGTTTTATCTTATTAGATGTTAGCCATCTTTGTTGGTCTCTGCACTTTAGAATCAGAGTTTTAAGAGTTAGATGAGATCTCAGTAGCCATATAGCCCATTATGTATTTTAAAAGAATTCCCACAATGCCCTACCCAACAAGAAGTCAAATCCCAAATTGGGGGCTAGGCAACTGAGAATATAGTCAGTTGAAGAATTACAATACAATATATTTAACCTAATGCCATAGGAAATTGGGAGTAGTTCAGTCTCAGTTAAACTATGTGGCCATCATATGCCCTTTTTTGACCTACCAACAAATGTATCATGATATACCTATGTCCTAACTCATCACCAGATCACTAGTGGAGCCTAGCATCAAATCCCTTTCATAAGCTCATGAGTCCATATATTTAGAGCTGGAAAGGACTATACTAATGATTAAGTCCAACCTTCTCATTGTATAGACAAGAAAGTCGAGACCCAGAAACTTCTTGCAGGAGAGTAACAGGTAGCAGAGAGAGGGTTCCATCCTAGATCTCCAAATTCCAAAGCCAGAACTCTTTACCATACCATACTTTCAACCTCCTAAACACATCATACCACAGAACAATCTAGAAATCTGCTCAGAATCAACTTCGTGGGTGTTACCAGCCTTCATTTGTTAGGTTATAAAAAGATGAAGAATAAGAGCAAAGTGGGTGCCCATTGTTTGGAGAATTGTTTGAGGCAATAAGGGAGGACAGTGGCTAGAATTCTGGACCTGGAGTCCAGAGTCTAAAGTGTGAAGTCTGAATCTGAAGTCTGAAGACTAGACTCCAAAACTGATCTCAGATACTTACTAGCTGTGTGATTCTGGGCAATCACTTAGCTGCTATTTGCCTCAGCTTACCTCATCTGTAAAATGATAATAATAAACATTCCCATAATAATGATGATGATGATGATACCTCCTAGGCTTGTTAGGAGGAACAAATGAGATCATATTTGTAAAGAGTTTTGCAAATAATGTGTTATGTAAGTGCTGGTTGTTATTGGTGTATGTGACTATAATAAGGAAAGAAATGCACATTTACAAATCCTACCATGTGCCAAAACCACTGTACTCAATAATTTATAGATATTATCGCATTTGATCCTCAGAAGAGTCCTGCAAGATAGATAATGCTATTATCCCCATGCTATCATTAAAGAAATTGAGGCGGAGATTAAACAGCTTGCTCAGGGTTACACTAATAATGATGATGATGATGATGATGATGATGGTGATGGTGGTGATGATGGTGATGAAGATGGTGATGATGATGGTGGCAATGCTGGTGATGATGATGGCGGTCATGATGATTATGATGGTGATGATTGTGATGGTGATGATGGTGGTAATTCTGGTGATGATGATGGTGGTAATGATGATGAAGATGGTGATGATGATGGTGGTGGTGGTGGTGATGATGGTGATGATGATGGTGGTGGTGGTGGTGATGATGGTGATGATGATGGCGGTAATGATGATTATGATGGTGATGATTGTGATGGTGATGATGATGATGGTGATGGTGGTGATGATGGTGGTGGTGGTCATGATGATGATGGTGATGATGATGATAGTGATGATGGTGGTAATTCTGGTGATGATGATGGTGGTAATGATGATGAAGATGGTGATGATGATGGTGGTGGTGGTGGTGATGATGGTGATGATGATGGTGGCAATGCTGGTGATGATGATGGCGGTAATGATGATTATGATGGTGATGATTGTGATGGTGATGATGATGATGGTGGTGGTGGTGATGATGATGGTAGTAATGTTGGTGATGATGATGATGGTGATGATGGTGGTGGTGATGATGAGATGATACATAACAATCAGCATTTAAATAGCATTTACCCATGAAGGGAGGGTAACATCAATGACTGGTTGGCTCTTGAGTGGAATTGCTTCTACAAGTGACTGCACTGATCATCAATCAATCAACAAACATGAATTAAACACCTACTCCTTGCCACATATTATAATAAGCCTTGGCCCACTGGGGATTCAAAGACAAGTGAGAAGTCCTAAATCTCAAAGAGGTTACATTCTATCTGGAGAAACTACATGTATATATTTAAGTATCAAAATAGATATATAGTAAACAAAGTAATTGCAAGGGAGAGGAGTCCTATAATAATAGAGGTAATAATATCATAATATAATAGAGGTAAATGTAAAGTTCCACACTTGGGTTCAAAAAATCATTTTCACAACTGACTTCCAGAAGATCTGGAGAAGGAAATGGCAAGTCACTCCAGTATCTCTGCCAAGAAAGTCCCAGATTGGGTCACGAAGAGACAGACACAACTGAAACAACTGAATAACAACAGATCATTGGGGAAATCCGGGAAGATTTCACATAGGAGTCAATACTTAAGCTGATATTTGAAGGAGCTAGAGGTTCTAAGGGGTAGAGGTGTGGAGGGAGGGTATTTAAGATATGGGTTGACAGCCTGGGCAAAGAGGTGAGAGATGAAATGTTGTCTACAGAGAACAGCAAATAGGCCAGTTTGTCTGGAAGGTAATTCAAGGGAAAAAATATGTTGATCGGCTGGTTGTCCTTTGTACTTAAAGAGCACCAAAATGACATCACTGTTAGGATTCAGGTCCAATGACTGTGGCTGATCAGACCAGTATGAGCTAGGAAGGCTCTGTCATAAGGTTGGGCGCAAATTGTCTATGTCAGCATTTAGAGCTAATGCGTGTCACATTTCTCTCGAGCTACTGTAATTCCACTTTGTATACAAAGCACACCACCTTCTTTAATGTGAGTGCACCACGCAGGGCAGTCCTGTACTAGTGTCTCCCATGTCTCCCAATCAATACCAGAGTTCTTCAGAGAGACCTTGAGAGTATCTTTGCATCATTTCTTCTGACTACCATGTGGGTGCTCACCTTGTGTGAATTCTTCATAAAGTTGTTTTTTAGGCAAGCATATGCTTGACATTCAAACAACATGGCCAGCCCGTCGGAGGTGCCTTCTCTGCAGCAGAGTTTGAATGCTTGGCAGTTTAGTTAAATTCAGGACCTCAGCGTCTGGTACCGTATCCTGCTAGGTGATCTTCAGAATCTTCCTCAGACCATTCTAATGGAAGCCATTCAGTCTGAAGTCAGAGGTTTCCCAATTGTATCACTTACTCTTTGTGTGACCTTGGACAAGTACCTTCCTTTCTCTAGGCTTCTATGTCCCCTTCAGAAAAGAGGCAGCTGATCTAAACCAGGAATTAATAACCTGAGGTGAACTTTTAAAAAAATATTTTGATAACTGTATTTCTAAATAATCAGTTTCCTTTGTAACAATATGTATTTTATTTAATGTATTTTAAAACATGATTCTTAGAAGGGGTACGTAGGTTTCACCAGATAGCCCAAGAGGTCCAGGACCCCAAAATAACCCCTGGGCCAGATGATCCCTCAGTTTCATTTCTGCTCTGAAGTCATGGGCTTTTCCCTCTTTCTAATCAGATGCCCACCCAGGGCTCTGTCTGAGTCTCAGCCAACCATCTGGATTTCCACTCGCAGCCCTCTGCCATGTTTCTAACTTCCCAAAAGGCACAGTCTGGCTCTTTCAGAGAGCACAGTAAACAAAGTAGGCTCGGCCACCAGGCAGATGGCAGCCAGCCTATGCCCGCCTAGTGCATGGGGACAGCCAGCTCCAGGGTGGGAAGCATTCCTCATTCCTAGCAGGTTTGCTTTCAAAAAGGCCTATAGAGGGAGGAGGGGGCCACACACTTGCCCTCCCCAGTGCAGGGCTATCTCCTCTTGCTCTAGTCCTCTCCTTCCTCCAGCCTCCTCTTTGCCTCCCACCCCCTATCTTCTTGCTCCCTTTCTTTTTCTTTCCCCCTAAGGTCTATGCATTAGGCCTACCATGGCACCCACCAGTAGACTCAATCCCACAGAGAGAGCTCAGTACCAAAGAGGTCACTGACCCCTGTTTTGAACTTTAAATCGAGGTCTGCACAGAAGAAGATGAGCCCCCTGGTTTCCATACCCCCTCCCAGCCCTCACTTTCTCAAGGTTCTGTTGAGAATTTTTTTAACAACCCAGCCAAATCCCAGGAGTCCCTGGAGTCCCCACCAACCAGATGTACAGAAGTATAAGCTCTCAGATTCTGGGAAGGGGTGCATATGGACACAAGCCATCCAGTCCATGTAACAAGACTATCCCCTCCCCCATTCTGTAGTCTGTGGCCCTTATCTTGTGCAGCATAAGAACACATCAGCCTCTGTTTTTGTCTCCCAGCTCACACCATTGAACCAGCCTGAGCTTACAGTCCACTAAAACACCAGATCCTTTTTCCAATGAACTACTACCCAGCTAGGTTTCCTCCGTCTAGAAATTGTGACGTTTCTTTCTTTCTTTTTTTAACCAAACTGCCCTCTGTCTGATTTGGATTTGGTAAACATCTTTCTAAAGCTGAATTCTATTACCTCATCATTTTTGTCCCAATTGTTCTAAGGCCCTGATGTTCCTTCTCCTCTCAGCAGCAGCTTCGTCATGTGTACTTTACCTCAAAACTAACCCACCAATACTAGGTTGCTTCATGAGGAAGTCCCCTGTAATATAATGTAGGTGCTGGAATGGCAGTCAGAGGACCTGGGTTTGAATCTTGCTTTTCCTGACTCCTATCCATAAGTGATTTGGGCAAGTGATTTTCTCTCTCTATGCCTTACTTTCCACAATTTAATTTTTAAAATATATTAAATGCCATCTACAAGCAAGGAACCATGATATATGTTGGGAATACAATGAGAGAAGTGAAGGGAAGGGAAGGGAAGGGAAGGGAAGGGAAGGGAAGGGA
>NW_027185697.1:16344742-16507242 GCF_028583685.1 Petaurus breviceps papuanus | reverse complement strand
TGCCAAAATGGTAAACAAGCCCCTTTTATTGACTCTTCTGGCTGGATTTCGATAAAGTGTGCTGCGGAAGGCTGTCAGCTCGAATTAGAGGGGAAAGCCAAATGAAACATAAATGACATAAAATTTGTAAAGAAGACAGCCGGTCTGGGTACTGCTACAGACAACAGACAATAGGGATAGAGGCAGCTCAAGGGACACCTGAGATGAAACAGGCAGTTCTGGATTTCCAGAAAGAATTTGCAAAGGCTCTGATTTTTCTCTTTTGCCCAAAATGGAGACTCGGTGTGAACGGGTATGGGAAGGTACAGTTGGGTACAGTCACTACCCACTGGACAATATTCTTTCATTATACAAGTCAACAAACATCCCTTAACTAGTTGAATAACCAGGATCAGCTGAATGAAATAAGCTCTAAGAACAGTTATCAGTGATTCATCCATTCAGCTGCTGAAGTGATCTTCCTGGAGCACACGTAGGTCATCCCATTCATCAATAACCTTGAGTGGCTCCCTATTAGGGAAGATGGAAGATGGGGGAGGGAAGGGAATAAGCTTTTATATAGTGCTGGCACTGGGCTAGGTGCTTTACAAATGTTTCCTAATTTGATCTTCATGACAACTCTTGGAGGTAGGTGCTATGCTTAAGCTCATTTTATAGATGAGGAAAATGAGGTAAAGAAAGGTTAAGTGACTTGACCAGGGCCACACAGCTAATGTCTGAGGTAAGATTTAAACTCTGATCTTCCTGACTCCAGGCCCAGAGTTATAGCTACTGCACCACCTAGCTCCCTCCAGGGTCAAATACAAAATCCTCTATGCTGTGTTCAAAGCCCTTCATGACCTGACCCTCCCACCATCACCATCAGCACCATCATCACCATCACCACCATCACCATTATCAGCACCAGCACCATCCCCATCACCATCATGATTACCACCATCACTATCATCACCACCATCAGCAGCACCATCACCACCACAACCACCACCACTACCACCTTTCCAGTTTTTTTGTACTTTACTCCTTCCATGTCCTCTACAATCCAGCAACACTCATCTACTTGCTTTTTCTCACACATGAGACTTCATATTTTCCAAGTCTATGACTTTTCCATACTTCTCCCCTTCCTCTAACTCTAATGCTTAGAATGTTCCTCTCTTCACCTCTCCCCGCTGACTTTCCTGGCTTCTTCTGAGACTTGGCTCAAATTCCATCTTCTGCAGGAGACCACCACACAGTGCCTTCCCTCTGTGATTAACTTCCATTTACTGGGCATACTTTATGTATATATAGAATTGTTGGCTTATTATCTCCCCCATTAGAATCTGAGCTCCTTGAAGGCAAGAATCATGGTTTTGCTTTTCTTTGCTTGAAAAATTTCTTATTAATTTATTGACCGAGTTGATGTCATCCTGAAGAAAGGTCTGCAGTAGTGGGCTTTGGGGATCGGCTTGACTCCAAGCAGTCATTTTTCCTGATCCCCCTCCTCCCTTTTGCTAGCATTCCCCTACCCTGTAATTGCTTCAGAGTTAGTCTGTGCACATTTTGCAATTAATTCTTTTATACACATTGTTTACCCCAGTTGGATGTAAGCACCTTGAGAACAGAGGATATTTTTATTTTTGTTTTTGTATCCCCACTCCCTAGCACACAGTAGGAACTTAATAAGTACTTATTTAATTGAACCAAATTGAATTATACCCATGAACATTTTTTTAAGCAGTCGGGGTTAAGTAACTTGCTCAAGGTTACACGGCCAGTTATTTCTGGGTGTGGTGCTAAGTATCTGAGCCCGGATTTGATCCCCAGGTCATCTCGACACTGGAGCTGGTGCTCTTACTTACTGAGCCACCTGGCCACCCCTAACCCATGAACATTTTTGTCAAGTGCTGACGAAAAGACAACCCTGGTATAACTGTCAAATCTTCAAAAGAGATCAGATAAAGATCAGATAAGGTCCCAGTAGGTACTTAGCTTGTTTCCTTCCCTTTCCTTTCTTCATATGGCATAAAGTAGGAAGGACCTTGATTCATTGGATGAGATTTCCACAGGACAAAGCAATGGGTTAAATGTGATAGAATCAAATAGAGTAGGGATCAATGTAAAATCCTACACTTCAGTCAGTTGGTCAGTCAACAGGTATTTAGTAAATGCTCCCCTGTGGGCCAGGCATTGTGCTAAGCCCTGGGGATGGAAAGAAAGGAAGGCAAAACAACACATGCTTGAGTAGAGGATAGAAAAGCACTGGCCAAACAGGTGTTGGGCATGGAAAAGATCCAGGATTTGAATGGACTGCGAGTTCTAAATGATTGATTCAACGGTATGATCCAGTGGTAACAACAACAAAACGAAGGTGATTCACAGTGCTCAGAAGGAGGAGGAGGAGCATCCTGCTGTCCTCTGCCTTGGCCAAAGCACATCTGGTGTATTATGTCCCATTCCAGGAGCTACACTTTTAGGGCAATGATAAACTGGAAATTGTACACAGGAGGGCAATCAGAATGGTGAAAGGGCTCAAGATCATGCCATTGGAGGTTCAGCTGAAAAAATGGAGAATGTTTAGTCTAGAAAAGAGAAGACTCGGTGGGGAGGAATGATGGCTGCCATCATATATTCAAAGGCATGTTATGTGGGAGAAAGATTAGACTGTCTTTGCTTGGCCTTAAAGCAAGGCCATAAGGAATTCCACAAGGAATTTTTGTGCCTGGGGAAAATTCAGGTGGGGAATGAGGTAAGAAAGGTGATGGTAGCACAGAGGAGAGTCTGACTGTGGGTGTAGTTGTGCTAGTAGAGAAAGTGCCCCATCCCTTAGAATCCAGCCTTCATTCCTCTGCTGCCTATGAGAATAGAGTGCTGGGCTTGACCAAAAGCCCTAAGTTCAAATCTGACCTCTGACAAAAGCTGTGTGATCATGGACTTTATCTCTGTCTGCCTCAATTTCCTCAGCTATCAAATGGGGATAATAATAGCACCTACCTCACATGGGTTTTGTGAAGAAAAAAAATCACTTCAAGTGCTTAGCACAGTACCCGATCCATAGTAGGCTCTTAATAAACCTTTGCTTTTTTCCCCTTCCTCATCTGGGGGTTAGGAGAGGAAGGCAGGACTTGAAAGAAGGGCACCATGACCATGACATCCCACAGGTCATGGCTCCAAAAGAAGTCATAGTACAGGTTGGCATAGGCTAAGAGGACTAAAAGGCAAGAACCAGAGACAGTAGCTGCCACAGGACTCCCAGATGTTGGCACTCTGAGGAAAAGTCCCGCTTACCTCATACTAGTTATATTTCTTCTCTAGAGGACAGAATTTGCGTTGGATGGAAGTTGCAAAAAGGTGGATTTCAGCTCAATAAAAACCAAAAATTCTTAATTGGAATTGTCCCAAAGTGGAATGAGTTGACTTGGAAGGCTGTGAGTTCTCCATCTCTAGAGGGAATGAGTGAATGAATGAATGAATGAGCAGAGGATGGACCACCTTTAGGGAGTGTTGTAAGGGGTGAAGGGGCTGCTATTCAGACTAGGTTGGACTCAACAGGTGTCCCTCTGGAGGCCTTTCTAGAGGTGCTGATTCCATCATGGTCTCTTCATTCTGAGCATCAGTTTTTTCTGCAGATGTAGTATAAGTTATTTAAGATAGTCCTGGGACTTAAGAAATAAAAAGTAACAATTTCTTGATTTTTTTCATCCTTGTTTTTATATTCAGTCCATTTCCTTTAACTGTTGAACCCCATGAACAAAGCCTACATCTCACTAGACACTATATGCTGTGGGTCATAAAAGTAGGACTCTAAAACCCATACTTGGCTTAGAGTCTGACAGACCTAAGTTATTGATGGTCTTCACTCTGCGTTGGGTGGAGTTGGACACAATGTCATAATCACAAAGCCTTAGCACAGTCACACGTTTATGCTTCTGATAATTACTCACTGAAACATCAGAAAAGTCTTTTAACATTTTGGAGCCCCAGACCCCTCCTTAGGAATTCCAGAATCTGAGAGCTGGAAGGGACTGCATCTAGTCTCACCTATACCCAAGAAGGAATTTCCACTGTAACTTGTCTATGAGATCATGGAAGGGTGGTAATTGGCATCAGTGGAGGAAGTTCCCATATTGGGAGATCCACATCATGCCTAAATCATGGCTCCTTTGAATATTTGCATATTCAGGAGGATTTTCCCTATCACACACCCTCCTGACTCTTAGCTCCGATGTCAATCACTCTTGCTTTCTATTCTATAGCTGTCTCCTACTTTCATTTTCCCTACTGTTCTTTAGGAGAATAGGAAAAGTAATCCCTACCCACCTTCTTGTGACAGTGGGCATTTTGCACCCAGATGAAATCTGATATTTATTATCATCAGTGGATAAGGTAAAGCATCCCCCCTTACACACACACATACCTAGCAGTGTGCTGGTAGATATTTAATAATAAACTCTCCAAAAAATGTTCCCTTTCTCTCCTAAGGACCCTTTAAGCTCACACCTTCTACAATCCTATGAATAGTTAAAATATGCTCCTATAATGTCCTTCATCCACATGGCAGTCCCCACTTTTACATGGAATGTGGTCCCGGAAAAGGTTCCTTACAGCAGATTGTCATAAGGCAAAAACTCTGGCTGGATTGTCCAGTAGGCACACTAGGAACTTATAGGAGTCAAACTGGCATGTGCTCATGGCAGCCCCTCTGAACTGTGTATATTTGCAAGCATTTGTCCATGTGCTGGTCATATGCCAGGTGCTTCTGCCAACCACTCTACCCCTGGATCCCTGGCCCCCTGCTCCTGATCACACACATGACACATGGGCATGACTCCCTATGGGAGGAATAGGTTCTTCCTCTGAGGGTTCCCTATACGAAATCACAGGTTGAGTCCCTTCCCTGATGTTCACGTTATGAGAGAGGCAGCCTGATGTAACTGGTGTCAGAAGACATAGGTTTAAATTCCCTTTCTGATACCCATTAGCAGTCTCTCAGTTTCCTTATCTGGAAAATGAGTATAATAAAACTTTTACTGCCCTAGCTCATAAGGTTATGTAGACAGGGCTTTAGAAACTTTGAAGTATGACATAAATGTAAATTATTATTGTTGCTGTTGTTGTTTTTAAAATCTTTTGGGAAGATTTTAAATTAGTGTTTGTCAACATTTCTTATATTTCTTTTCTTTATTTTTTTTAAATAAAGAATTATCACTTCCTGTAACTTTTCCATTGACTTTCCCTCCTCCACTTAAAAGTACTTACCTTTATCCTGGTGAAAATGAAGAGAGTGAGAAATCAGATCAATGAAACCACAAATGAGTAAGTTGTGATCACAAAAAAACAGAAATAAAAAATTCTCAGAACTTCCCACGTGCAGAGAAAGGCTAAGAAAACTGAGAACACACATACACATGCACACACATACATGCACACATGCACGAACACATATACATACATGCACACATACACATAGACAGAGAGGATTGCCTTTAATTCTTCAAAACCGTACAAAATTTTGAAATTTTAAATGCTAAAAATCATTTATTTTTTATTTTATTTTCCAATATTAATTTCCTGGACATCAGTTTCAACTTGCCAGCCAGCCAGCATATATTAAACATGCACATATACATATATACACATACATATATATGCATATGTATGTGTGTTTGTGTATATATACATGTGTGTGCATGTGCAAAAATGAATCACTGAGGGTATTGGATTACCATAGATAACTTCCAAGATCCCTTCTCATTTGAAATCTGTGATCTTGTATGATTTCATGTGATCCTGTGATCATGACCAAAAACACTTCTCTCTGATCCTTGATGTAGTCATCTGTACAATGGGAAAATATTTTCATCAATCATACATTGATGAAAAAAACCAGAGTTGAATAGAAAATTTGACATTCAGATACAAGAAGCAAGCGAAGCTTGAGAAGGGAAAAAGGGAAAAGAAATCATAAGGCACTTATCAAAGTTGAACTATTAACATTCCTACATGGAAAAACGATCATGGTAACTTATGAAACTTTTCTCAGTATGAAAATAGTTGAAGGGGATAGAAATGTATATATGTGTATGTGTATGTGTATATGTATGTATGTGTGTATATATACATACATATATATCTATAATAGGAGGGTATATGGGCATATGAATACATATGTGTATGTGTATATATATGTATGTATGTGTGTATACATACATATATATCTATAATAGGAGGGTATATGGGCATATGAATACATATGTGTATGTGTATATATATATGTATGTATGTGTGTATATATACATACATATATATCTATAATAGGAGGGTATATGGGCATATGAATACATATGTGTATATATGTCTACAGGTGTATGTAGACAGAGGGCACAGGACCAATTGAATAAGAAGGAATGATACTTAAGAGGTGAAATTAAGAGGTGAGAGAGGAATATAATGAGAGGAGATGGGGAGAGACAGAATGGGGTAAATTATTCCATATAAAAGAGGCAAGGGAAAATGGTTACAATGGAGGGGAAGAACAAGAAGGCAAAAGGGAATGAGTCAACCTTATTCTCATTGAATTTGGCTTAGGGAGGGAATGACATACACACTAAATAGGGTATCTCACCCTACAGGAGAGTAGAGGGGAAGGAGAAGAGAAGGGGGATAATGGAAGGGAGGGCAGGCTGGGAAGGAGGGAAGTTGGAAGCACCCACTTTTGAAAAGGGAAAGGATCAAAGTAGAGAATAGAACAAGTGTGGAGTGGGATAGGATAGAGGGAAATATAGTCAGTCTTCCACAATATATCCACTATGGAAATGTTTTGCGTAGCTACTTACGTATAACCTATATTGAATTGCTTATCTTCCCAATGAAAGTAGGTGACAAGGGAGGAAGGGAAAAAATCTGGAATCCAAAGTTTTAAAATCAAATGTTTAAATATATATATAATATATACATATTATTATTAATATTTACATGTAACTGGGAAATGAGATATACAGGCACTGGGGCATAGAGATCCACCGTGCCCTACTGGAAAGTCAAAGGTGGAATGGGGGAAGATATGAGAGAGATTGGGGGAGCGGATATTCAGTGGGAATGCTGTTTTGGGGTGGTGGGTAGGGAAAATTGGGGAGAAAATTTGTAACTCGAAATTTTGTGGAAATGAATTATGTAAACTAGAAAATAAAAAAGAGAGAAAAAAATAAACTAAAATAATAAAAAAAATTTAAAAAGAGAGAAAAATAAGCAAACAGCAAAAAATAATAATAATAATAACTTGACCACAAAAAGCCACTGTGGTAGCACGGAAGACAACACACAAGCTCAGAAGATAACAATGTGAAAACATTTGGATGAATTGATCCGTTTTGTAGAATTTTTTTTCCCTCGTAAAATATTATTTGTTTATGGGATGACTTTGTCTTACAAGGGAAAGGAGGAGGGACATGGGGGGGGCATTTAGGTGATATTAAAACAAAAAAGATCAATAAGAATTTTTTAAAATCAATTTTAAAAGATGAGAACACTTCTTGATTGAATGAATCAATCAGAGCTAGATATAAATAAGGAATGACTACCTCCTTGAATCAGTCAGTTAACCAGCATTTCCTTTTTTTTTGCTTTTTGGAGGACAATTGGGGTTAAGTGACTTACCCAAGGCCACACAGCTAGTTTTTGTGTCAAGTACCTGAAGCCAGATTTGAACTCAGGTCCTCCTGACTCCAGGGCTGGTGCTCTATGCACTTTGCCACCTAGCCGCACAACCAGCATTCACTAAGGCTTACTAGATACAGTTATGTGGGGGAAAGTCTTTGCAGCGAGTTTCTCTGGTATAGATCTGATTTCTAAGATACACACATATGTATATATGTGTGTATATACATATATGTATGTGTGTATATATACATATGTGTGTATGTATATGAAACTGAGTTAAATTTATAGGAATAAGAGCCATCACCCAATTGATACGTTGTCTAAGGATATGAACAGGTATCCCCTTGAAAAGTTTCAACAGAAGAAACCTAAGCTATCTATAATTAGTCAATAGCACAGTGGATAGAATGCTAAGCCTGTAGTCAGAAAGACCTAAATTCAAATCCAGCCCCAAACTTATTAGCCCTTGACCATGGACATGTTACTTTGGGAAAAAAAAATCTATTTGCCTCAGTTTCCTCAACTGTAAAATGGGGGAGGGGGGCTAATAATAGCACCTATCTTCCAGGGTGGTTATGAAGATAAAATGAGATATTTGTAAAAGCTCTTAGTATGTAGTAGAAGCTACATAGATGCTTATTCCCTTCCCACTACCTATAACCATGTTTTTTAAAAAAAGGTTCCAAATCACTACTAATTGGAGAAATGTACATTAAAGCAATTCTGAAGTTTTACCTCCCATCATTCTTTTATATTTAATGTTTGAAAGACTATTGTGCAGGTGGATAAAGTGAGATTTTTAGTTAAATTAAAGTGTTAGAATGTAGCATCATCTTCTGGAGATGATACAAAGCATCTTTGGGAATAGTTGGCAATGACATGAACTACTTGCTGGCTTTGATTTTTTACACTAGATCTATACATTGTGAAGGTCTTTTATCCCACGTAGTTTGGAAGTTATAGCTAGTGATAGGTATTAAAGATGTTTTTCTTGTGTTTATGTGTCATATCCAATGACTACGTATGACATTTCATCAGCGGCGATGCTCCAGCTCCAATAGGATTTATTTATTGAATCGGCAAAAATATTTTGGTGCATATATTTGTAGTATCTGTTATTTATCACTATCATTATTATATTAATGAGAATGAGGAGAGTTCACACTTTAGGGTCTGTGAAGCACTTTTACTTTTTATTTATTTGCTTGTTTATATTTCATTTTCTGCTTTAAATAATCCTGGCAAGTAGGTGCTATTATTGTCCCCATTTTTAGCAGATGAAACTGAGGCAGGCAAAGGTCAAGTGACTTGCCAGGATCACATAGCTGGTAAGTGTCTGAGGCTGGATTGAACTCAGGTCTTTGAGATTCCAGGTTTAGTGCACTTCACCACCTAGATGACTCTAAATTAAATATGTCTAGTCACCTCCAGTAAGTGCTATATTTTTATAACCTTCAGTGAGATATTTCACAATTTCTACCATTCCTACAATGGAAAACTCTTTACTGATTAGTAAACCTGGGCTCCTTACGGATGCATTTTTGGTAATTTTTGGAAGAAATTGTCTGATATTGTATTGCTGTTTGAAACTTCACCATTTCTATAAATACATCTGCTTTATGTAGCCATTTAATTGACAAATTCCTTGTCAAAAATGTGGTTTGAGTTCATGTGGATTTCACCCATGGAGGACCTTTTAATTCTATACTGGAGTCGCAGCCATTTCATTATTCTCCATCTACAGGCAAACCAGTAGTGGTTATATTTGACAAATCCAGTAGCTTACAGCTATTATTCAAATATACTGTGCTTCTAGAGTGGTGCCTATTTAGGAAGTATTTGTGTGAGCACATAGCTTGTTTATTATTAAGTTTCAGATCATCTATAAATCTTCTTCCTCCTTTTTGATAAGGAAGTGTTCATATTTCTATGGCTACCTTGGGGTGGTGGGTCCTGTTTTTTCTTAATGTAATGAAGGGACTGGGTCATTCTCATTGTCCCAACCTCATATGGAATAGCAGGTTGGATTCTCAGAGCTCAGCTCACTACATCTTCCTTGTTTTATACAGGTAAACCTGAAGGGGTTGGGTCTCTCTAATGTTATCACTTAAAAGCCCCTACTAGCTGTGTTCCCCAAATATCAATTGACCATTTAACATTTATTTTCTCAGTATCACTAATTAACACCTTGACATCTTCCTGATACCAATCAACCAATTAATAGCAATTAAATCTTACCAGGGATATTTACTGAGAAAATATAGCAAGGATCAAAGTACCAAAACCTCGGAAATTGGAAGAACATTGTCATGTCCCACCACCTTGATCCTAGGATTGGGTGGGGGCTGGAATGTACTCCAATTTAGAGCGGTTGCTGCAAATATTCCTTCTACCAAGTTCACATCAGTTTGTGGCATTGACGATGGATGAGTCAATACCCTACTTTTAGAAGAAGGCATCTTAGATGTTGAATCTGTTCACTGCTAGGCTGAATCAAGCAGGTCTTGCCCCAGGACTGGCTCCTTTGATGACTCTTGTTACTATTTGAAGCTTGTAAGGGTCTAATCTCATCCCTCCCTCCCCGATACCCATTCACCTAATATCAGAATAACCACAAGGACAAAATTCATTGGTGTCATGTGTTCACAGCCATGTGGTCACCGGGATGAGGACATAAGGAAGAGGCAGGAGCATCTACAGCTGTTCCTACTTCTCCATTCAACCCAAGGCTCCCAGATTTCCCTCTTCCTCCCCACTCAAAAGCTACCAGGCCAAAATGTAAGCTGATCTGAGTTCCAGCCTTTTGTGGAATACAGTTTTGACTCAGTCGGTTAAAAGGCTTTTGATTACCATGAGCAAAGCCCACAGGAAAGAGCCAGACAATAAATACCTACAAGTGCTCTGGGGCAACAAGACAAAGAATTCCTCCACCACACATTTCCAGAAGCAGTTTCATCAACCTCAAATCTGAGTTGGCAGCAGAAAGAAGATACTAGATATGCTCTAGGGACTAGGTTGTCATTGACCAGCCCCATTATTATACTAATATGCTATAAGTTTGTAGGTTTTAAAAATGTATTACCATTAACAATGTTTTCCTTATTACTATTATTTAAAATTTTAAATAGAGAGGTATTACTTTTTTAGATTGCCATAAAAAAATGAGAAACATTCCTCCAAATCACCAGCTCATCATTCCAAAGTCACCACCCCACCCCACCAGAAAGACATGGGTTCAAATCTTAGCCTAGATTCTTCTTAACTATGTCTCTCTGAACCTCACTTCTCTCATCTATAAAATGAGGGAGTTGGGACCAATGGCCTCTATGGGCCCTGCTTTCTCTACGTCTACATCTCTGCCTCTATAATCTTATGTTCTACAATAATGATGCTGCACCCAACGTGCTGTGCACACTGAATAGCTTCCTAATCCCAGCTCTAGACATTCAATGGGGTGATATTTTTTCCCAGAAGTCTGGTCTTCTTTCCACTGAGCCATGCTGCCTTTAGTTCAGCATGGATGGTATCATTTGGAATACATCAAGTGTAAAAAAAGAAAAAAAAAAGCCACCTACCTAACGAGAATACACTAGGCAGGCAAGGCCGAGGCTCCCCTTTGGACCCTACTGTAATTTCTCATGAAAACACTTTCTGAAAAACCAGCTATATATCGTAGCCTAAGTCTGAAACCGCTGGTCCCCCAACCACACAAACCAGCTGTGCCCTCAGAGGAAAGGTCATCGACTACAGTCATGTTTCTTTTTACTTTTAAAGAAATGTCAGGCCATTTTTCACGCAGGTCCTATGACAGGGTGCTGTTTATTGTATCACCAAGCCACCATAACTCCGGGATGAGGAAACTGCCATTATTTGGAGAGCATATATCTTTCTGACTTGCAGGAAAGATGAAAATTAAGAACGGCCCTCTTTTGGAGCAGGCGTAAGTATTCTTTGACAGTCTACTACAATAATTCAAACATCTTTGCCAGACCCATAAAACTCCATGTTGGGCTTTTCCCCCCACTGGGCCGTCTAAAGCTGAGCTTAGGGGCTAGGTCTTGCTCTTCAGTGCTGGCCAGCTGTGTGGACAAAGCCCCATTTTCCATCCAAAGACACTGAGGCATGGGGAAATTATGGGGTCTCTCATAGAACTTCATAGACAATATGGGTTGTAGAATTAGATGTTGAAGAGACTTTAGGAAATGTTTAGTCCAAATCCCTCATTTTACAAATGATAAAACTGAGACCCAGAAAAAGTGACTTGCCCAAGATCATGCAGGTAATAAGGAGGAGAAGGATGTACATCCATGACCTCAGACTCCAGACCCATGACTCTCTCTACCACATCACACTGTTTCCTGGTTAAAACTCTGAATGTGGACAGTGTGTGGGGGTTTGGGGCACACCAGATGGCTGTGGTTTTGGACATTCACTTCAATTCAACAAGCAGTTATTCAGGGTCTACCAAAAAATAAAGGGGCAGCCTTGGAGTCAAGTAGACCTATGTTCGGGTCCCGTTTCTGGCATATGGTAACTGTGTGACTTTAGGCAAGTCATTTCTCTTTTCAATGACCCCCTAGGAAACTCTCTAAAACCTGTATCTTTAGAGGGAACTCCCTACTCCACCGATTTGCTAGGACACTCACACACACACATTCACACACACACACACACTCACTCACACACAAACACACACACAAGATCGTAGATCTAGAAAGGACCTTATAGGTCACCTACTCCAACTTTCTCATTTTAGAGATGAGGAAACTGAGGAACAGGGGGGTTAAATGATGTGCCCAACAACCAAGCTGGGATTGAAATGCAAATCTTCTTCCAGATTCTCCATCTTTCCGCTGTGCCCCGCAGGCTCCTTCTATATTATTCATGCATATCTACATGCATACATACATGCATGCACTCATTCACTCACTCAACAAATATTCATTAAGCCCTGAGCTGGGTCCTGGGCGAGATGTGAAGCCCCAGCAGCCATCTGGGCGGATCGTGGTGAAGGATGGGATACGGAAACCTCTTTACAACCTTGTTACATTCTGTTGCAATGTGTCTTCCAAGCTTGGGCTCGAGCAGAGCATATGATTGCTTTAAACTCTTTGAGAAAGCAGGTCGTCTCTGAGCCCAATTTATGAGTTGGAGCTGCAGGGAAGTGGTTAATGAGTCAACTTCACCGTTTTATTTAAATCCATCATATTTCCCCCAAGTAGCTGGGAATCCCTGTTGGGAGGGGAAGTCTGGCTTGAGTTAACGAAAAGGCTACAAAACCTTCTGATTGGGGAAAGGCAGTCACAGGGGCTTGCGAAGAATGCCACCTGCGCCTCATTTCTTCTGGCTTCTATAAAAGTTTGGAATCGGTCATTCATTCAGCAAACATTTGTTATAGTCTAGTTACATAGGGTATAACAATGTGGAGAGTCCTTGGAGTTGAAAAAACCCCAATTCAAGTTCCTCCTCTAAAACACACACACACACACACACACACACACACACACGTCATATGACCCTGGTTGAGTCACTTTACCTCTCAGTGTTACTGGAAACTCTAAAATTAAAAATTGCAAAGAAAGTGCTAATCTGCACCTGTAGAGGGAATTTCCTCACCAGAAACTCTCAGGGATCCAGCCTAAAAACAATTTACAATTCATGATGCTAGGAAGTGGTGGGAGAAAGAGAGAGATGAGGAAAGTGTGCTGTGAACTCCTAAAATTCTTTTCAATGCTCAAATTCAGTGTGCTGGCTGGACTTGGAGTAAGCAAGACCTAGGTTCAAATCCTATGCATGGCCATGGAGAAGTCACAACTTCCTCTGAGCCTCTGTTTCCTCATCCATAAAATGGGCACGAGGATACTTGGATAGATGTCTTCCAAGCTTGTGGGTACTTAGCCACCCACTTAGCCAACTTCTAGCCCTGGGTCATGATCAGTTATTATTCTGTGATATTCTGAGCCCCACCCTCATGCAGTTCAAAGTTCAAAAGATGAGTCAAGATAGAGTGAAATACCAGAAAGAGCCCTCCTGGGGCGGGTATCAGGATGCTGGGTTCCCATTCTGGTTCTGCCATTAACTAGCTGTGTGACCATGGGCAAGGTCCCTAACCTCTCTGGGCCTTAATCCTCTCATCAGCTTCCTTTTTAAAGCAGGAGGATGTTCAGTCCAGCCTTAAATCTCTGATCCACCCCCATTGCCCCCATCCCACATCCCCCCACACATCCCCACCCCACCCCCCATACTGCCTCCCCAAGCCACTTCCTCTGACCCTGCTAATTTCCTTATCCCAGTGTCTTCTTGTGGGCTTTTCCATTAGAATATCATAAGTTCCTCGAGGATAGGGGCTGTTTTAGCTTTTTTCTAGTGTCTCCAGCACACAGTAGGCACTTAATAAATGTTTATTGATTCCTTCTCACACTCTTTCAATGATTTTCCCTTTCTCTCTTGAGTTTGAGAGCACAGAGAGGGGATGGAGACATATCTTGGCATGAGGCATGAAAACTAGACCCCTCGCAGCAGGGAGCATCTTTCTGAGACACGCATGTCTTTTATTTAAACAAAAATATTTCCCAAGCCTCTCCAGACTGCACCTAGTCCTTTATTTATAATTCTTACTATCATACTTCTTGATGCTGTTTTGAGTCGCAGGGGTATTCTAGTGCATGTTTAACAACCTGCTCTGTGAAAAGCAGAATACACCTGAAAGTTAATCTATGCTATTACCATTTCCTCCAGCACTTTCTGAAGTCCAGACACAAACAAATAAATAAGTACATGAGTGAATGAATGAATGGGTGGATGGGTAGATGAATTGATGAAGCCCTGAGCAGTAGCATGTGATGATTTCTGAAGTAGAAATGCTCCCACTGACAGTTTAACAACTGGCTCTCCTGAGTTTGTACTAGTTGCTTCCAGCCTATGCTCCCCAAGACTATCAATCTCAGTTAAACTTTACATCTACTCAGTGCCTGGCATGGTGCTTTCCACACAGGCAGTATTTATTTAATGTTTGTTGAGCTGGAGTGATTTGGGCAATCGGCTTCCCCACCTCAGTTTCTTAGGAAAAATTGGGCTTGAATTCTACCTCAGGCACTTCCTAGCTGTGTGATACTGGACAAACCATTTAACTTTTTGCCTCAGTTTTCTTATTTGTAAAATGGGCCTGCTGATTTCTAAGGCCCCTCCTAGCTCTAGCTCTGTGGTCTGAGGACCCTAGGCACCTTATTAGAAAGTATATGGTGCCATAGAAAGATTGAGGGCTCTGGAGTTCAAATCTCCACTCTGTCATCAGTATTCCCTATGTAACCCTGGGCAAATCACTTAACCCTCCTCCCACCCTTCTCTTTAAAATAAGAGAGGTCAACAAGTTGACCTCTAAGGGCTATTCTAGTTCAAAATCTACAATCCAATGACATGAGTTCAAATCTTAGCTTTGCCCCTTATCCCTTGTGTGACCTTTGTCAAGTCCCTTATTCCTCTCTGGGCCTCAGTTTCTCCATATGTAAAATTAGGGGACTCTGAAGATGGACTCTGAGGTCCTTCCAGTTCTCCATTGAGTATCTGTGAAATGGATAGTCCAGATTCAATTATGCTAAGCTTCCTTTCAGTTGTAATATTCCATGCTCTATAAAGATGTGCTTTTCTTCCCCGACCTGCCCACCTGACATAATAATCTGTAATAATAATAATTAAGGTTAATCCTCCAGGTTATATAAAAAAGGGGGAGACATAAGAAAAGATTTCATGTAGAAAATAGTGCTGGAGCCGAGTCTTAGAGGAAATAAGAAATTCTAAGAAAAAGAGGGTAAGAAGAAATAGACTCTAAGCATGGAAATCAGTTGAAAGGCACTGATAAATCTCTGTGGGGGGAGGGATACAGAAAGACAGAGAGAGAAAGACACAGAAAGAAGGAGAGAGAGAGAGAGAGAAAGAAACACAGAAAGACAAACAGGCAGAAGGACAGGAGGGAAAGACAGACAGATAGAGAGAATAATGACAGAGAGAGGAAATGAAGGGAGAGAGAGGAAAAGAGGAGAGACAGAGAGGCAGACAGAGACAGACAGAGCACACAATAGCCAGTTAGGCTAGGCTAAGGAGTGTGCAAAGAGAAATGCCTTATGATCAGGTTAGGAAGGAAGGGTGAAGCCAAGTTCTAGAGGGCTTTAAATGAATTGAGATATTGGGATGTATGCTCATTTTCTGTAGGCTTCCTGAAAACTTTTTTGGGACAAATCCAAAAGGAATGAGTTCAACAATTACATTCAACAAAAGTTTATTAAGTGACTACTCTGTGCAAGATCCATTCGATTTGGCAATTACGAGATCATGAGTAACAGTGAAGAGAGCAGTCTGAGTTGAGTGGGGGGGTTGCAAGCCAGATTTCAGTGGGATGAAAAGTGAGTGAGAAGAGAGGAAGTCAAAGCAGCCTAAGGAGATTTTTTTTCTAGAAGTTCGGTTGAGAAAGGAAGGGCAGGTTTGAGAATATAGCTTGATGGGATGGTAGAATCAAGTGAAGATTTTTTAAATGGGTGGAGTGAGTTGAACATGGCTGTGTAGACATCAGGGAAGGAACCAATTGATGGGAGAGATTGAAGATTAGAAAGGGGTCAGATTATTCTGGGGGCAATCTTCTGGATAAGATGGGGGAGGGGATCAAGTACACAAGTATAGAAATTGACCTAAGAGATGTGCCATTTTCTCCTCAAAGACTGGAATTCTAGAGCAAATGGGGCAATGGTTAGGAGCAGATGTCAGGGGGCGTTGAGATATTGAATAGGGCAGAAGGAGCTCACTGCAAATAGAAGTCTTACCTGGTCCCTCAAAGCTAGTCTCTCAATGCCAGTGCTTTCCCTCTGGGACTACCTTCAATTGATGCTCTTTCTCTGTCTTTGTCTCTCTGTCTTTCTCTGTCTCTATCTCTCTCTTTTTCTGTCTCTGTCTCTGTCTCTGTCTCTCTCTCCACACACACATACACACACACACACACACACTACGTAATTATGTTTTCTCTACCATTAGAATGTGTTTTTCCTTGAAGGCAAGGATTGTGGTTTTGCCTTTCTTTGTAACCCCTGTGCTTAGCACAGTGTGTGGCACATAGTAGGTGCTTAATAAATGCATGTTCCTTCTTTCTTTTCTCAGTAATGTATGAGGCCAGTTCTAATGTTTACAGGGTAGAGGAAAGGGATGCTTAAAGAGAGTTAGGTTTGGAGTAGTCACTGTGGTGGGGCATGTGATAGAGAATCAATTAGGGATGAGTGAAAGGATTGCTTTGATGCACTGAGGGACTAGCTGAGATGTAGATAACACTTTAATTTGTAATGAAGCCTGTGAGCTTGCAAAGACTTCCTCCAGCACCATTCACCAGCATTCAAGTGAGCTGTTATTGAGAGTGATATTGAGGGTTGGGATCTGTCAAGGGATTATTGGCAACAGGGCAGGAAATTCAGGGACGATGGATTCAAAAGTAGGGAGAAGTATAGTGTTGACCTGATGAACTAAAGAGAAAGAAAAGACAGAGCGAGGTTGAGTGAGGCCTGAGCAGTGGAGAAAATGGAAGCTATGGTGACAGCAAAGTCTAGATTTCAGAGTGAAACAGGGTGAGATGAAATGATAAGAGCTTCTGGCCAGAAAAGGAAGTCCAGTCTTCTTAATCAAAATTAATCTTAATTATGATTAATCAAGAATTCATATACAAAGGATATCACCCTCATGGATAACGGTGAGATCCAGCATCCCTGTGTGTGACCAAGACGGGAATAAAGACCATGTCATGGGAGACAAGTTTTGTTGCAAATCACACAGCCAGTATGTGTCAGAGGCAAGATTGAAATGTTTCTGATTTAAAGGTCAACCTTTATACTCTACTCCATGCTACCTCTATCCTGAATTCTGCAAGTTCTTAATAAATGTTTGTTGGATGATTGAATTGAATGATGCTTAGAGTTTAAGATTGGGTAACAGGGATGATGTTGGCATTGCTCACAGATACAAAGAAGAAGATTAACAAATACAAAAGTAGCAGGAGGAGGAAGACATTAAGTTTGGTCTGGAGCATCAATCAATCAATAAGCATTTATTAAGCACCTACTATTTGTCTGTCACAGTGTCGGGCTCTGGAGATACAAAGACAAAAGCAAAACAGTCCTTGCCTTCAAGGAGCTTAAAGAATAAGAAGTGGGTGTGTGTGAAATGTTGATCTTGGTCTATTGTTATTCCGTCACATTCACTTCCTTGTGACCCTATGAACCATAGCCTACCAATACTGTCCAAAGGTTTTCTTGGTAAAGATATTGAAGTAGTTTGCCATTTCCTTCTCCAGGTCATTTGACAGAAGAGGAAACTGAGGCAAACAGGGTTAAGTTACTTACCCAGGGTCACACAGCTAGTGTTTGAGAGCAAATTTGAACTGAGTCTTCCTGACTCCAGGCTCAGCAATCTATCCACTGTACCATTTGGCTGCCTTAGAGGTGAGGTTTCACAAATCATCTAGGTGGAGCTGTCCAGCAAAAGGTAGAAATGTCTTAGGGGAGAGTTTAAGTTGGTTTTAACAAATATTTGCTGAATCAGTCAGAGGATTAACTGAAATAATATTTGTAAAAGTGCCTTGAAAAATTTAAAGCATTAAATAAATGCTAGCTATTATTGGTATTATTCATGCATCCAATTGAAATGGCTACATGGGTATCTCACACAATAGATGAATTCCCTAAAAGTCCTACAGCCTAGAAACCTAGAGCCAGAAATCAATTTGGAGAGCCTTCTGTCCAAGCTCCCACCTGGGGCAGAGCTCCCTTGGCAGCATCCTTGACAAAGGCTCTTCCAGTGCTCACAAGGCAGCAGGGCTGGTTGGCTCTGATGGTCCAAAAGATACTTTGGAGGCTTTCAGCACCCTTCCGTTCACACCTGGTAGGTTATGTCTGCTTCTAAGAAGTGAAGATGGATTTGTGTGCTTCCAGTCCTGTTTTCTGGTCCCTCTCTTTAAGGCAGCTTTTCCAGGCTGGGAGGTCATCAGGACTATACCAACAGCAAGAGGAGTAAGATTTGAGGGCACTCTCCATTTGGAGACACTGAGATCCAGCTGGAGAACCCTTCCCCCGCCACACTCCAGTTCTGTATGAAGTGGTGGCGGAGATGCTAGGCAGCAGTCTGAGGTTGTGCTCATGTGTGATTTTGCTTCAACGATTCTCATGGCAGCCCCCTGCTCTTTGCATTCTCAAACTACTAAAGGGGATTCTCCTTTGTGGTAGCAGCACAGGGGTGGGTGAGAGGACACAACTCCTCCAGGCTTCCTTCATCCTCTGGCACTCCCTCAGTGAGCTTCCACAGCTAAATCAGTCGATTAACAAGTATTTATTAAAACCTATTGTGGGCCAGGTGTATGTGTAAAGACAGTGCAACAGTGGCTAGAGAGAAACTCAAAGTCAAGAGAATCTGGGTCCAGATCTTGCCTCTGAGAAGATTTCTGTGTGATGCTGAGCAAGTCACTTACCTCTCAATCCTCTAGGCAACCCTATAGGACCCTAAGTTTCAATGAAGGTATAGGTAGAGTTTCCTCACCCTGGAATTTCCTATACGTATGTATATAAATAATCATAGGTTCCATCTATAGCACTGTGATTGGCACCGTGTAAGGTCAGTCAGTCGGTAAATATTTATTAAGTACCTACTGTGTGCCAGATGGGCAGCTAGGTGGCACAGTGGATAGAATTCTGAATCTGGAATCTGGAAGACCTGAGTTCAAATCTGGCCTCTGACACTTACTAGCTATAAGACCCTGGCCAACTCACTTCAGCTCATTTCCCTCAGCTGATTTATCTGAAAAATGAGCTGCAGGAAAAAAAAATGGCAAATAATTCCAGGCACTTTGCCAAGAAAACCCCAAAAGGGTCCAAAGAGTCAGACCTGACCAACATGACTGAGCAAGCCCTTGGAGAATTACTTGAGGAGAGAGGTCCTTGAGGCATGCAGACCAGTGAAGAGGCCATGGCAAGAGTCTAGGCAAGAGATGCTGAGGGCGTCTCTCTGGCCTTCCTGAGAATCATTGAGTCCCAGACTCTCGGTTTTGGAAGGAATCTTAGAGGTCATCCAATCCAACAGCAGAAAGAACCGTGGGTTAGAGTCAGAGGGTTTGGATTCAAGTCCCTGCTCTACCATTTACTAGGTGCGTGACCTTGGACAAATATTTCTCCTCTCTGACTTAAAATAAAGTCAGCATAAATAAAGAAGCAAAATAGCTTCTCTGTAAAATGAGGAGGTTGAACAAGATGGCCCCGATAGTTCCTTCTAGCTCAGAATCTACGTTCCTGTGATGTCTGCAGGGATCCCTCCCTCACCATCCCCAACACATGCTGCCTGCCTGCTTCCCAGAGGTCCAGTGAGGCTCTCACAAGAGGTAAGTGGTGCCGGAGAGGAAGAGTGGGCCACCACCCACCATGAGTCAGAGAAGCCCGGCTTCAAGGCTCACACTTGTTGGCTGAGCAACCGCAGGCAAGCCCTCAATATCTCTAAGACAATGAGGAAGTGCTGACTTGCCTTTGTAGAGGGAATTTTATCATCATAAGGGTTCCCTATATGAATAAAGTCACAGATCCGGGGCCTGGCCCTCATTTATTAAGTTCCTACCACAAGTCAGTAACTGTGCTGGGTGTCTGCCCCTGAAGAGCTTACTGGGGGGTTGGGGAGCAGGGAAAGACATGTACAGAGATAAGCAAAAAACAAATAATCTGAGAGCGTAGGGAATTAGCGATTGGGGAATCCAGGACAGGGCTTATATAGAGACTGGTTCTTGGAGCTGAGTGATGAAGCTAGGGATTCTGAGAAGCAAAGGTGAGAAGGGAGAGATATCAAACCATGGGCAGCAGCAAGAGTGGGAAATGGAATGGGACATGACAAGAACAGCAAATAGGCCAGTTTAGCTGGAACACAAAGTGTGTGGAGTGAAATAATGTGGAATCAGCCTGGAAAGATAGGCTAGAGACAGACTGGGGAGACCTTTAAAGGACAAACAGAAGGGTTTGGCTTTTTCCTAAGGGACAGTAGGGAATCACTGAAGGCTCTTTAGCAGGTGGTGATGTGGTGAGACCTGGGCTTCAGCAAACTCAGTTTGGCAGCTCCATAGAGGAGGGATTGAGGAGATTGGGGGAGGGGGGACCTTGATACAGGGAGATCAACTTTCCCCATTGGCGCTACCTGCCATGTGCAGAGCAGGCACTCCATAAATGAATTGGATCTGTTTGTGCTGCCCTCACACTCACTGTACTGAACATCAGGGATCAGCACAGATGTAATGTGTACCATGTTGAAGTTTGAGAGCAAGCTGGAGTGACCCAGCCCAGAACCTGGAGATTTCTTTTTGGAACAAGTCCCAGATATTGGCTGGCTTCTTACCATATGATTCTCATTCCTGATGTCAGAGGATTGAAAACGGGGCTCTGTTTAGACCTCCGATCACAGAGGAGAGACTTCAAAGCTGGAAGGCCCTGAGCAATCATCTATTCCAAGCCTCTCATTTTACAGATGGGCAAACTAAGTCCCAGAGAGGACCAGGGATTCACCTAAGGCCATAGGGTCAGGCTCGACTTTATCTAGGTTCCACCAGAGTTGCTTAGTGGGCCAGTAAGTAATGTTAGCACCTGAAAAAGCCCCTCTTGGACTTTAAGCATCCCCAAAGAAATCTTTATTAAAAATAAAAAGAATCATCTTTTTGTTAGCAACATGCCCTCTCCAGTGGCCCGTGTGGGCACTGTCCACTGAAGTACTTACTAAGGAAGGATCACGGGTTAACTTTCATCTGCCCAGAATGGGAACGTTGACGAGGGACCAACGGAAAACCTTCATCCAATTTTTTTCAAATTAAATCAAGAACGTCCATAATTAGTTTCCATCGGAGACATCTAGTGGGAAATGAAATAACTGAAAAAGCCATAAACTGCCTGTTCTCTTTCATTAATATTTGCTCCCCAATGCAGGCCAGATAAACCACACTTGCAGTTTCAAATGAGTTACTTTAAATCTGATGAATTACTTTCTCCCTGGATTTACACCACCTGTCTTGGCTAATTACTCCCACTCTTTTCTCCCATCACATTTGAGGTTTTCTGAAGAATGAAGAAACCAAAGTGAGTTTCTGCTGAAATCTTAATAGGTTTCTTTTTTCTTTCTCTTAAAAAGACTCCACTCACCACCTTTCTTTCTAGCCCCACACCCAGCATGGAGCAGCTTCTCCTGCAAAACTGGGTTTAGAATCCAAAGCTCATAGCTGGGTCTCTGCTACAACAATCATGTAGTTTGTAGATGGGTTGAAAAGAATGGGTTCAGACCCCTCAGGTTCACAGTTCTGTGGTTTGGAGAGCTGAGGCATAATCTGTAACAGGAGAGCTGAAAATGCTGATCCCAGAGGGGCCACTACTTGGCAACTTAAGGTATCTGGGTGAAAGTGATAGCTAAGGGGCCTTGTGGATAAAGTACCCAACAGGGAGATGGGAAGAAGACCTGAGTTCAAATCCTGCCCCCGGTACGTGACCCTGGGCTAGTCACTTAACCTTGCGCATCCTCAGTTGTCTTATCTATGAAAGTGGAATAATAGTAGTGCCCTCCTCCCAGGGTCGTTGCAAGGATTGAATGAGATAATGTTTGTAAAATACTTTGCAAGCTCAAGTGCTGTACAAATATAAGCTGTTATTATAGTAGAAAGAGTGCAGGCAGTGCTTGTGTGCAGTGGAAGGAACCTGGAGGTCAAGGACCCACATTTGAATCTCTGTTCTGCCACTTAGGCTTAGGGTTCAAGTTGGAGGCTTAGGGTTAAAGTCAGAGGCATTAGGGTTAGACACGCCAAGTGCCTCCAACTCACACCTGTGTGACATTAGGTAACTCAAGCCCACTGGGTCTCCATTTTCATTGTTATAAAAGGAGGGGATTGGAGTAGATGACCTCTAAGGTCTTCCTAACCTCTAACCATGTGGTCTCTGACTGAGAATATGGAGGAATCTGGGTTCAGAGCCCACTTCAGACCGGTCATTTAAGCTTTCTGAGCCTCAGTTTCCTCATTTGTAAATATATATGTGTATGTGTGTGTGTATACCTCCAGTGTCTCTCTCAGAAGGTTGTTGTAAGGATCAAGTGAACACTACTGTGTGAAATATTTTGCAGACGTCTCTGGGTGGGGAGACAGAGTCAGTGTCATTGTCCTACTCTCCTTGCCTAGTTTAACATGAAACCATAAACACAGGGTGTTGCTATCGTTCCTGCCCTTTCCTTTCTCTTCTTTTCTGCCTTAGGTGGAGTACGGTAAATTAAACAGACAAAGCCATGACCTCATGAGCTTTGAAAAGTTGTAAGAGTGAGCTGTTAGAGGTCCAGACATTGGAATTAGTGCCAGGATGTGTGGACAGCCAAGAGGTCTCAAGCTTGACCCATCATAGCATTGGATCTAAGGCAATCAAGAGGGACGTGCACATCTATCAACTATGACATATTTAGAAATGAACTTGGTGAGGGATGAATGCTTTGCACAACGGCTTTCAGTTCCAACCCACCCTCCATGCCTGCCAAAGTAATACAGGGGAGAAGGTTCTCTGGGCTTCGGGGGCTAGATGATCTTCTGTTCCTGCTATATCTTCTCAGTAAATATCCCTTCTTAAAAGATAAAAATAAAATAAAATAATGAACCCTTGATGTGTAAGAAGTACTGTGCTGGTAAATCAGGGAACGGAATAATAGATGATTTCAGCAAGGCTTTTGGCAAAATCTTTAATGATATCCTTGTGAATAGAGCGGAGAGATATAAACTACCTGTTAAATGTAGTTCACAGTTAAGTCAATTTAGGACTGCTTGGCCAAACTAACCTAAAAAGTGCTGATAGAGACAAGGATCATGTGACCAACTAAATAGTAGACTAAACTTGGTCCCCATTCCTCTCTATATCTTAAGAAAAAAACTCAAAGGAACAAAAATGTACTAGATACAGAACAACTACAGTTCAAGACACAGGACAAGAAAGCAAGGATACCAACAAAGAAAAACTTTATGAAATTAGAAAAAAATAATCCTTAAGAAGTTTACTTAGTGCTCCTGCCTCATCAGCCTCCATACTCCAAAATAGATGCACAAATCAACCCATGGGTTTGTGCTTGGGATCTATGCTGGGACACTCCTGCTGCAGACAGTGTCAGGCACACCTTATACTCCTGTTCATCCTTTACCCTCTTTGCAACAAGTAGAAGATATTGATTTCACCCAGACACATTGGGGCTAGGGGGAGAGCAGGAATTAGACTTCCTTCTGCCTAGATCAACTTTGGATTGGGCTACCCTAGACTGCAGAGATTCTGAAAAGAACACTCATGTAACCCTTCCCCAAGTTTGCAGAGAGTAGGAGAAATTGATCCAGTCTAACCAAAGAAATAAAGAATAAAGAGTCAAGGAAGAAACAGGGTTGGAGGTCACCTTGAGGTTCTGCACCTTGCCTGAAGGAAAGGGAATGACATCCAGCTGGAGCCAGCCCTGTCTTTCATGAAACTACTTAGGGTAGAGAATGAATCTCAATAAAAAGGAACCCCCCCCCAATTTGTGAGGAAGCTGAGGCAGCCCTGAAGTTCAGGCTGGGACCCCCACTATCAAAGGAGGAAGAGTTAGAGAGTGAGTGACAAGGGATTATTAGGTAAAAATGCTAAAGCATTAGTGAGAAGGAAAAGAAGGAAGAGGAGGAAAAAAGGAGGAAATACCAAAAAAAAAAAAAAAGGAGGAGGAGAAGAAAGAGAGGAGAAAGAGGAGGAGGAAGAGGAGGAGGAAGAGGAGATTCAATTTTTTAAAACAGAGCAGATAAATCCACCAACAGATAAATCAACAGGGAGGATAAAAAAATTAGAAAGAAGGATGTGTAATAAATTCTCAAAAATTTTACAAAGCTACTTTAAGAAATCTTACAGGGGTGGCTAGGTGGTGCAGTGAATAAAGCACCAGCCCTGCAGTCAGGAGGACCTGAGTTCAAATCTGTCCTCAGACACAACACAAAAACTAGCCATGTGACCTTGGACAAGTCACAACCCCAATTGCTCTCCAAAAAGCAAAAAAAAACCTATCTTACAAAACAAATGAAAATTAAATAATGCCTGATGAAATATAGAACCTTTTAACTCTCAAGAAATTATAGAACAAGAAGACATTCAATAATCGTTCTAAAGAGAAATGAAAACCATAAGAGAAGTTAGAAGGAAACAAATGTCAGAACTAATACCCTTCACAACAGAAATAATTAGCAGATTAGAAAAAAATTAAATATGTTGTGGTTTCTCCATAAAAGATAAAGAGACAGTAACAGATTTGGAACACTAAAATATCAAAATGAAGGATGATTTGAAAGAACAGAAGCAAAAGACAATAACACAAAAAGAACAGAAGATCTCCATACAGGAAAAAGGAATTGATATTAAAGACAGGATACACAAAGACAATTCAAAGATCTTCAGCTTCTATGAGAACATGACAAATCAAAAACAAAAATCTAAGCACAAAAATACAGGAAAAATACAGTAATGAAGAGATGAATAATTAAAAGAAATATTAACTAATATAAAAAAATGGGTCAGATATATGGAGAAGGAAAGACTTCATGACCAAACAAGAGGTAGAAAGCATTATAAAATGCAAAATGGATAATTTTGATTGCATTAAATTGAAACACTTCTGTACAATGCCAATGTAACCAAGATTAAGAGGGAAGTGGAAAATTGGGAAAGAATTTTTACAACCAATGTCTCTGATAAAGGCCTCATCTCTAAAATATACAGAGAAATGAGGCAAATCTATAAGAATATAAATCATTCCCCAATTGATAAATGGTCAAAGGATATGAACAGGCAGTTTTCAGAGGAAGAAATTAAAGGTATCTACAAACATATGAAAAAAATCCTCTAAATCACTCCTGATTAGAGAAATGCAAATCAAAATAACTCTGAGGTACCACATCTCACTGGTCAGATTGGTTAAAGTGACAAAACAGGAAAATGACAAATGCTGGAGAGGATGTGGAAAAATTGGAACACTAATGCAATTACTGGTGGAGTTGTGAATTGATTCAACCATTCTGGAGAGCAATCTGGAACTATGCCCAAAGAGATATAAATAATTGCATACCATTTGACCCAACAATACCAGTTCTAGGGTTGTATCCCAAAGAGATCATAGAAGTGGGAGGAAGACCCATATGTACAAAAATATTTATAGCAGCGCTTTTTGTGGTGGCAAAGAATTGGAAATTAAGGGGATGCCCATCAATTGGGAAATGGCTAAACAAGTTGTGCTATATGAATGTAATGGAATGCTATTGTGCAATAAGAAATGAGGAGCAGATGGACTTCATCATAACCTGGAGAGACTTATATAAACTGATTCTGAGTGAGGAGAGCAGAACCAGGAGAACTTTGTACACAATTACAGACACATTGAATGTGTGACAACTAACTTTGATAGACTGGGCTCCTCAGCAATGCAGGGTTAGAAGACAACTCCAAAGGACTCATGATGTAAAGGGATATCCACATCCAGAGAAAGAACTACAGCATCTGAATGCAGATGGAAGCAAACTACTTGCCCTCTCTCTTTTGTTTTTGTTTCATTTCATTCCTTCTTTCTCATTCACTCCATTAGTTATAATCCTTCTTTACAACTTGACTAATGTTTAATGTGAAGGGATTTGTAGATCCTGTATTTGATTACATGCCACCATGGGGGGGGGGGAGGAAAGTGAGGAGGAGAAAATTAGAAACTCAAGGGATTCTAGAACTTAATGTAAACTAAAAGTAAATAAATATTTTTTTTAAATTGGAGAGCTACAGATTTTCCCCCAAAAGAGAGAAACTTCATAACAAATGCAAATAATGATTCAAAAAGAAAAAATGGTCTCTTCATAAGGACTGCATGAATATCTGGAAGATATTAAGCAAAAGTTTAAAAATGAAATAGAAGTTATATAGTTAGAAGAAGAAATAGCTTAGAAATGAAATTTATAAACCCTACCCAAATAATTGCCTCCCCGAAAACTAGAATAGACCAAATAGAAATCGATGTCTCCATAAGATAAAAAGAAATACTAGAACAAAATCAAAGATCAAAAACTAGGAAAAAATAAAATATATGTGTTTGTTTATAAACCAAATGATCTGGAAAATAGGTCAAGAGATAATTTAAGGATCTTCAGACGCCCTGAAAATCATGGTGGGGGAGAGGAGAGAAGCTGCCCAGATCTATTATAATTAGAGGGCAAAGTGAAGGTAAAAAGAATATACCAATCATCACCTGAATGAAAACCCTAATGGAAAATGGCATAGCCAAAATCCAGAGCATCCATATCAAATGAAATAATCCAAGAAAACAGTCCAGAAACTTTTGAATACAGAAAACAAAGCACCAATTGAAAGAATCCACAGATTGCCTCCAGATGAGTGCTCATGTGAATGGGTCAATATCAGTGTGGACGGATGTTTACAGTGTAATATTTTGGAAGTCACACCTCAGTATAGTCTCTCTCCTTCCATCCCACCCCACCCCCCATCTGTCTCTGTTCAGCTTTTTATCAGTGAGTTGAATGAAGACATAGAGGACATGCTTTTCAAATGACATAATGATGAATGAGATAACAACCATTTCAGAACAAGTTATCTCTGTGCTGGCCAGTCATTAACTAAATAAAACAAAAGTCTAAATTAACACCAGACGAGAAGAGAAGATTTTGTAAATGTTTTGTGTGCGCTTTCAGATCATATGACCAACAAGATGGAGGATTAGACATTTTTTATATCTCATGACCTCTCAGACCTCTCCAAAACAGAAATTATGCACCTAAGATAAAGCAACTTCAGCTGTCTCTGTGGTCTGGGACACCCAGAATCCAAAAAGAGGTTTAAAAACTAAACTTGAACTGAAGCTCACTGACCCTGAGCATACTCAGCACTCCTCCACCTCCCGCGTTATCAGCTGCAGAGAGCATGTGCTAGTAGCCCCAAAACCCAACAGACAGGCTTCTAACAAAACCCAGCTGCACACTCTCACCCTTTCTCTTTCCAATGTTGTGGATACCCTGCTTCCAGGTTGCTGAAGTTTGCTCCAAGATAGCTGGTGGGACAGGAGCCCTTGAGGAACAAAAGCATCTGGAAGCTGGGACAGAGAAGCAGCGCTTCAGCAGACAATGCCATGCACCTGTTCTACAAAGCTCTGAGCCGCAGATCCTGGGTCACACAACCCTGTAGCACCAGTGCAGCAGTTCTCTGAGCTGTTGGTGCCAGACCGGAGAAGCAAGGAACAGAAGGAACTAGAGAGAACACTGTGTGTGGACTGGGGGAGGGAGTGCAATTTGTAGAATGACACTAAGTCTAAAGAATAGTTCTCAGTATACAACTGGGGCCAGTTCCATGTACCCAAGTCACTTGGGACACAGACCTGTGATGGTTCATTTCCCTGTGTAAGAGAAGACTGAGATACTCTGAGACCCCACCTCCAAGGAAACCACCATCAGAGAGGAGATACTCAGAAAATGAAGAACTAGTAAAAGGGAGGGAAGTGAAATTCCCTAAGATCTAAAGAAGAAAAAAACCCTCAAAATTAAACAGATAAAGCAACTGAGAAAACACTGCTGGTTGTCATCCTTCACTCTCAAAGAGGACCAAAATGACATCACTGTGTTGGAGTCAAGATACAGTGTGTCTGACTGTAGCTGATCAGACCAAGATGAACTTGGAAGGCTCCACCACAGCTCAGGCACTTTTGAGTTACTGAAATTCTGCTTCACTCATAGAGCACAGGGCCTTCTTTGAGGCAGGCATGCCATGCTGGGCAGTCCTCTATCAGTGTCTCTCATTTCACTCAATTTATTCCAAAGTTCTTCAGAGTGACCTTGAGAATGTCCTTACATCACTTCTAACCACCATGTCAGCTCCTTCCTTGCATGAGTTCTCCATAAAAAAGTCTTTTAGCAAGTGTACATTTGGCATTTGAACAATGTGGCCAGTCCATCTGTGAGTTGCACTCTCTGCAGCAGAATTTGAATTTCTGGCAGTTTAGCTCAAGAAAGGACCTCAGTGTTCGGTGCTGTGTCTTGCCGGATGATCTTCAGAATCTTCCTAAGACAATTCAAAAGGAAATGATTCGATTTCCTGGCATAGTGTTGGTAGACTGTCTAGGTTTCACAAGCACACAACAATGAGTTCAGAACAATGTCTCTATAGACCTTCATTTTGGTAGGCAGTCTAAGACCTCTCCCACACCTTCCTTCAGAGCGTCCCCAAACTGAGCTAGCTCTAACAATGTGTGTGTGTGTGTGTGTTAACCTTAACTTCTATGTGGACATCCCGAGAAAGTATACTGCCAAGCGAAGTAAACTTATCCACAGTTTGCAAAATGTCTCCATGTGTTGTAATAGATGGTTCCATATATAGACAGTATGGTGCTGGCTGGTGGAGAACCTGTTTTCTTGGAGTTAATTGTTAGATCAAAACTAGCACAAAGCAACAGAGAATACTGTGCTGCATCTCAGTTTCAGAGACTGCAGAGTGTATAATCATCTGCAAACAAAAAAAAAATCATGCACAACCTTTTCCTCCATTTTAGTCTTGGCTTGCAACCTTGAAAAGTTAAATAATTTGCCATCAGTGCAGTAGCTGACCTTGACACCCTTTTTATCCTCTTTGAAGGCATCTGACAACATTGCTGAAAACATCATGTTAAAAAGCATGGGAGGAAACACACAGCGCTTCACTCCTTTGGTGACTGGGAAAACACAAGAGCATTGTCCACTATCCAGAACCCTGGCAAGCATACCATCATGAAATACTGATGAACTTCTCTGAGCAACCAAATTTTGACATAACTTTCCATAAGTCCTTATGACTGACAACATCAAAGACCTTGGTCAGATCAATGAACTTTGCTTATAGACTTCTGTTCTGCTTCTGGCATTTCTGGGGTGGGGGTGGGGGATTAATAACAGAAAGAAATATGGCTTCTAGTTCAAATAAACAAGTTCAGCCATCTATAAATAAATACTGCAAAACAAAGGAAAATAATTCAACACTTGATGAAACAGAGAACCCTATAAAACGTGAGAACATGGAACCGCAACATGCTCTTTCTGAAATGAGATTTGAGGACAAGCTCTACAAGCCAGTAGTAGAAATAGCCTCGAGGGGAAAGCCTAGATATTTTGGAGGTTTTTGACTGCATGAGGAATATAGAGCATACATACAATATATATATGTATATGTATATATATGTATGTATGTATGGAAAGAGAGAGAGAGAGAGAGAGAGAGAGAGAGAGAGAGAGAGAGAGAGAGAGAGAAGGAGGGAGGGAGGGAGAAAGAAAGAGAATTATAGGAGTCATGAATGAAAGAATGAAGGTCAGTCTAGGATATAGGGAAAGAGAGGATAGATAATGAAGAGAGTGAGAGGAATTCTTTCTTGGAAAGGGGTGCAGAAAAGTGAAAATTTTTTTGGTCTTTATTAATTTGTTTACTTTTAGTTTACAAGATTCATCATCATAATTCCTTGAGTTTCAAATTTTCTCTCCCTCCCCCCCTCTCCCCCCCATGGTGGCATACAATCAAGTATAATATCTACAAATACTTTCACATTAGGCATTAGTCATATTATAAAGAAGGATTGTATCAGATGGAATGAAGAATGGGAACGAGGAAACAAAACCAAACAAGAAAAAGATCAGGTAGTTTGCTTCAATCTGGGTTCAAACTCAGTTCTTTCTCTGGATGTAAACATCTCTCTCCATCATGAGTCTTTTGGGGTTGACTTATGACTCTGGATTGCTGAGAAGAGTCCAGTTTATCAAAGTTGGTCATCACACATACGTTGTGCCTGTAATTGTGTACAAATTCCTCCTGGCTCTACTCTTCTCACTCAGCATCAGTTCGTATAAGCCTCTCCAGGTAAATATGAAGACCGTCTGCTCCTCGTTTCTTATAGCACAATAATATTCCATAGCATGTATATACCACAACTTGTTCAGCCATTCCCCAATTGATGGGCACCCCCTTAATTTCCAATTCTTTGCCTCCACAAAAAGAGCTGCTATAAATATTTTTGTACATATGGGTCTTCCTCCCACTTTTATGATCTCCTTGGGATACAACCCTAGAATTGATATTGCTGGGTCAAAGGGTATGAAATTATTTATAGCCCTTTGGGCATAATTCCAGATTGCTCTCCAGAATGGTTGGATCAGTTCACAACTCCACCCGCAATGCATTAGTTTTCCAATTTGCCCACATCCTCTCCAGCATCTGTCATTTTCCTCTTTTGTCATCTTAGCCAATCAGACTGGTGAGATGTGGTACCTCAGAGTTGCTTTGATTTGCATTTCTCTAATCAATAGTTATTTAGAGCCTTTTTTCCTATGCTTACAGATATCTTTAATTTCTTCCTCTGAAAACTGCCTGTTCATATCCTTTGACCATTTATCAATTGGGGAATGACTTGTATTCTTATAGATTTGCCTCAATTCTCTGTATATTTTAGAAATGAGTCCTTTATCAGTGACATAGGTTGTAAAAATTCTTTCCCAATTTTCCACTTCCCTCCTAATCCTGGTTACATTGGCTTTGTTTGTACAGAAGCTTTTCAATTTAATGTAATCAAAATTATCCATTTTGCATTTTATAATGCTCTCTAAATCTTGTTTGGTCATAAAGTCTTCCCCTCTCCACAAATGTGCCAGGTAAACTATTCCTTACTTTCCCAGATTGCTTACAATATCAGCCTTTTACCTAGATCATGCACCCATTTAGACTTGATTTTGGTATATGGTGTTAGATAATGGTCTATGCCCAGTTTCTGCCATACTATTTTCCAGTTTTCCCAGCAGTTTTTGTCAAATAGTGAGTTTTTATCCCAAAAACTGGGGTCTTTGGGTTTACCAAACAGTAGATTACTATAGTCATTGACTTCTGAGTCTTGTGTACCCAATCTATTCCATTGGTCCACTACTCTATTCCTCAGCCAGTACCAAGTAGTTTTGATGACTGCTGCTTTATAGTACAGATTGAAATCTGGTATAGCTAGTCCACCTTCCCTAACATTTCTTTTCATTAATTCCCTTGACATTCTGGACCTTTTGTTCTTCCAGACGAATTTTGTTACTATTTTTTCTGGCTCTATAAGGTAGTTTTTTTTTTTTTGGTAAACTGATTGGTATGGCACTAAATATGTAATTTAATTTAGGTAAAAGAAAAATGAAATTTTTAAGAAAAACTAATAAACAAGACTAGTCAAAGGGGAGGAAAGGAAAATGGAATCTAATTGACTAATTGAAAGGGAACAAAAGGGGGAAAAAATTATATAACCCGATAAAAGCAGGAGAGAGAAAGAAACTAATAAGCAAAACCCTAAAGGGAAAGGAGTAACAGACAAGAGGAGGGTATCAACGGTGAGAGGAAGAAAGTCAGTGGAAATAGGACTACCTTAAAAAAAGAAAGAAAGAAAGAAAAGATCAAAGTTCCACTATTGTTTGAGATAGTTCTGGAAGTCTTAGCAACATCAATAAGTCAAGAGAAAGAAATCAAAGGCACAAAGACATCTAAAAAGGAGATAAAACTATCCCTATTTACTGATAATATGATAGAATACTTAGAAAATCCTAGCAAAGATATTAATTTAGACAATAACTGCTTCAGCAAAGTTTTATGCTTCAAAATAAACTCTCAAAAATCAACAGCATTAGGGGTGGCTAGGTGGTGCAGTGAATAGAACACCAACCATGGAGTCAAGAGGACCTGCATTCAAATCCAACCTCAGACACTTGACACACTTACTAGCCATGTGACTTTGGACAAGTCGCAACCCCAAGTGCCTGTATCAGCAATGCCATATTCACAATGCCTATAGAGATTACAAATATGCTGATATAATTATCCTTCACAAAATACGTCAGGTTTGCCATCTGGGGAAATAAACTAGAAAATTTATTAAGATACCAAAAGACTGAGTCCCAAAACCAGAAAGTGAAAGCCATCAGAGTAGTTATGATATTGGCACAGGTAGATAAAGTAGAAAACACCCACATTTTCAAGCCTTTAAAACAGAACAGGCTACCTCAGGCAAAGGTCCTCCTCTCCCCACTCACAGCAACCACCCAGCGTCCTGGAAGAGCGCTCCCAGCAGCTCCGGCCGCCGGCAGTGCTCAGCAGGAGTCCTAACTCAAAAAAAAAAAAAGGCAACCGCCGCCAACTGCCAACCGCAGGACCGTTAGCTCGGCTTTTCACTTTCTCTTGCTCTGCTATGTCAGCACGTCCATGGGGCATGGGAGATCTTTAAATCCCATAACACTTACAGTGCCCTCCAAAAAGAAAAAAAAATCAACAGCATTTCTATGTAATAATAATAAAACCTAAGAAGCAAAAATAGAAAGGAGATCTCATTTCAAATAGTTACAAAATGTATAAAATATCTGTCTTACCAAAGCACACAAAAGTTTTGTATAGTTTCAATTACAAAATTCTCTTTATCCATCTTTGCTTCCTTGTGTTTTCTTTTGTCCTCTGCTGTGCACTTGTTACTTTATTCTTTTCCCCATCCTCCCCACCCAAAGGCTACAATCAAGTGTGGTTGGATACATGTATGTATGTGTATGTATGTATACATATATACATAAACATAAATATCCATAAATATATGTATACATAAGACTACATTATGCTTATTTCCACTTGTCATCTATTTCTCTGAAGGTAGATAACACCTCCCTTCATAAGTCCAAGTCTTTCCATATTTTTAAAAATCTACCAGCTCATTATTTCCTACACCACAACAATATTCTGATCCAATCACATTCTATCTGGGAGATTATCTATGAGAGTTTTTCTGTCCCCAATTTTCTGCATCCCTTCTATTCTTGGCTATATAGGTTTTATTTATACAGGAAAATTTTAATTTAAAATAATCAAAATCAAAATAATCCATTTTACACTTCAACACTGCTCTTACCTTATAATATGGCTTAAGGTCTGATACTACTATTCCTTCGTATCTTTTTTTCCCCTGGTTTCCTTGAAGTTTCTGACCCTCTGCTCTTCCAAATGAACTCTGTTATTATTTTTTTCTGATTCAGTAAGATAATTTTTAGTAATTTAATTGGGATGTCATTACATAAATAGATTAGTTAAGTAAAATAGCCATTTTTTATTATATTAACTTTACCTGCCCTTGCGCAATAAATATTACTTCAGTTATTTAGATCTATCTTCATATAAAAGATGTTTTGTGACAGGAAAATGACAAATGCTGCAGAGGATGTGGGCAAATTGGAACACTAATGCATTGCTGGTGGAGTTTTAACTGATCCAGCCTTTCTGGAGGGCAATCTGGAATTATGCCCAAAGGGCTATAAATACTTTCATACCCTTTGATCCAGCAATACCACTCCTAGGGTTATATCCCAAAGAGATCATAGAAATGAGAGAAAGACCCATATGTACAAAAATGTTTATAGCAGCTCTTTTTGTGGTAGCAAAGAATTGGAGATTAAGGGGGTGCCCATCAATTGGGGAATGGCTGAACAAGTTGTGGTATATGCATGTTATGGAATACTATTGTGCTATAAGAAATGAGGAGCAGACGGTCTTCATATTTACCTGGAGAGGCTTATACGAACTGATGCTGAGTGAGAAGAGTAGAACCAGGAGAAATTTGTACACAATTACAGACACAACGTATGTGTGATGACCAACTTTGATAGACTGGACTCTTCTCAGCAATGCAGTGATATAAGTCAATCCCAAAAGACTCATGATGGAGAGAAATATGTGCATCCAGAGAAAGAAATAAGTTTATATCCAGGTGGAAGCAAAATACCTGATCTTTTTCCTTCTCTTATTTGGTTTTATGTCCTCTTTACCATTTTTCATTCCATCTGATACAATCTGCCTTTATAAACTTGACTAATGTATAATGTGAAAATATTTACAGATCCTATACTTGACTATGAGCTGCCGGGAGGGGGGGGAGGGGAAGGAGGGGGACAAAATGTGAAGCTCAAGGAATTGTGGAATTGAATCCTGTAAACTAAAAGGAAACAAACAAATTAATAAAAAAAGATGTTTTGTGTTTATATTAATATAGCTCCTGTGTCTCTTTTGACAAATATACTCTCATATTTGTTTTACTGTCTAGTTATTTTATATGGTCTAAAACCATTAATATGACTGACTAGTTTACCCATTTTCCTCTTTTGATTAAATGATTTTAGCTTTAAATTTGTCTGAAGTCATGATTACTATCCCTGCTTTTTTACATCATAAATTCTATTCCTGACCTTTATTTCATGTTTGCATGTATCTCTCATTTTTATAGCAATTCACACATTTCATGTTATACTTATCAAATTACCAGAGGGATACTTTACAGAACTTGGTAAAAAGAAATGACAAAATTCATTTGGAAAATCAAAAGATCTAAAATATTAAGGGACATGATGAAAATAATTAGGGACATAGGAGGAACAGAAGCTATCCAGACCTCAAACTATATTATAAAGTAGCAGTCATTAAAACCATCTGGTATTGCATTAAAAAATAGAGAGATCAATGGAACAGGCTAGACAAGGAAGAACCAGAGAAAATAGAACTCAATAACCTAGTGTTTGATAAAGTAAAAACATAAATTGCCTAAGAAAAAAAATTCTCATGTGACTAAAACCTACCAGCGGTCTGGCAGAAATTAATTTTAGAGCAACACCTTGCATCTTATTTCACAATACATTCTAAATGGATATGTGTGTACATACATGTATATGTATATATACATACACATATATGTGTGTGCGTGTGTGTATATATATATAATGTTCCCCAATAGATAAACATCAAAGGATACAAACAATTCTTAAAAGAGGAATTGCAAAGTATTTACAACCTCACAAAAGAACACTCCAAATCACTAATAATAAGTGAAATGCAAATCAAAACAACCTTGAAATTTCATCTCACACCTTGCAAAGTGGCAAAAAAAGACTTTAAAAATCACAATAATGGGCAGCCAGGTGGCTCAGTGAGTAAGAGCACCACCCCCAGAGTCGGGATGACCTAGGATCAAATCTGGGCTCAGATACTTAGCACCACACCCAGAAATAACTGGCCGTGTAACCTTGAGCAAGTTTCTTAACCCCGACTGCTTAAAAAAAAAAAAAATCACAATAGTTAGGGGTGGCTAGGTGGAACAGTTAATAGAGCCCAGGCCCTGGAATCAGGAGGATCTGAGTTCAAATCCAGCCTCAGACACTTGATATACTCACTAGCCATCATGTCACTTAACCCCAATTGGCCTCCAAAAAGCAAAAACAAACAAACAAGCAAACAAACATCACAATATTCTATATTGAAAGGATTGTAGAAAGATAGGCACACATTGTGGGGAGGAGAGAGAGGGGGACAAAATGTGAAACTCAAGGAATTGTGGAATTGAATTCTGCAAACTAAAAGTAAACAAACAAATAAAAAAAAAGAAAGAAACATAAGCACACTCAAACATTTGTGGAACTGTGAAATGGTACAACAATATTGGGAAGCAATTTGGAAATATGCAAATAAAGTTATTTAAATGCCCAAACTTCTATTCTTCTATTTGGTTACAGGTATGAACTCTAGCAAAGTCACCAAAAAGAAGAAACTTCCCACAAGATACAAAATATTTATGGTAACAATTTTTGTGATAATGAGGAACTGAAAACAAAGTAGATGCCCATCAATCAGGGAATGGCTAAACAAATTGTGGTACAAATACAATGAAGTATTACTGTGCTGTAAGAAATGATGAATGTGATAACTATAGAGAAGCTTTGGAAGATCTCTATGAACTGACACAGAGTAAAGTAAGCAGAGCCAAGAAAACAATATATACAATAACTACAGCAATGTAAATGGGAAGAACAATTACACACCAAAAGATCAAAAGTGAATGTAACAAAATTACAAAGCAAGAGAAGAGAAAACATACCCAATCCACCCCTTTCTGGACGTGGTAGAGTCACAAGTATTAGACATCTGAAAACCTGTGGTTTTTCAGATCTTTTCAATGTATTGATGAGTTATGGTGATTTTTTTTTTTCCTTCTCCAAAAAAATACTATTTGTAACATGGGTTGGCTCTCTGGGTGAGGAGAGGAAGAGAAACTTGGGTATGACAATGTAAGAAAAAGAAGTTATCAATAAAAACTTGGTTCTGAAATGCACTACAGCCATTTACAACAACTTCAACTGAAGCCATTCAAATAAGCTGAAATAAAGGAAATAAATATAAAGATATTTTCTCTATCTGCATTTCTAAAAGAAGTTTAACCAATACAAAACTACTGCCACAGCTAGGAGTCTAAAGAGTCCAGAAATCTCCTCTCACTGCAAATCATTAATCTCTCTCAAGCAGAGATTCATGGCAGCTGAGGGCAATATTTGTTTAGAGTATAAATTGGTGAAAAAAAATAAGCAAAAAAATTACAGAAGAGGAAATTAAAGACTATTTGTAGAGTCATATGACAAAACAGTCAACAACTAATGATAGGAAATGATCCTGCAGAGAATTTGGCAAACAGATGTTTTAGCATTTCTATTTTTATCTCTGCCATGAAAATACGACCACCATATTTGAGTTCAACTACCTCAGTGTCTAATTAACAATGTAAGAGAGTGGCATGGAACTTAAGAACATGGAATCAGGAAGAATAACTAAACTTGGACACATGATGAAAATAAGCCGAAATGATAAGGGGTGCTGTAAAATTCAAATGAGATGACGGATGTAAAGCCCTTTGCAAACCTTAAAGCCCTTTATAAATGTCAGTTATCACTGTCATTGCTGTTATTGGTATTAGTAGTAACCTCCAGTATGGTAATGACCTCATTCTCTGAGTCTTCTACTGCACTCAGTTAAGCTCAAGGTATATCAATATAAGGATGTGCTGCTAAATGTTTCACAACTGTCTGATGTGTGTGTGTGTATGCGCACGCATGCAGAAGAGAGAGAGAGAGACTCTTTTATAAGGCAATTACAGAAATAGAAATATAGAAATAGAAAAAGATATACAGTTAACAATTGTAGACAGAATGTGGTGTCTTCTTTTCTACCTTTGCTCAATTTTAACACCCCAAAGGTAGAACGACGTCTTTTCTTATATCCCTTTGAGGACCTGCCCCCAAGGAGGTAAGTGATAAAAGGAAAAACCTCATGTACACCCAATATTTCTAGCAGCACTTTTTATAAAAGCACAGAACTGAAAACAAAGTAAATGCTCATCTCCAATTAGTGAAAAGCTAAACAAGTAAACAGGGTGTGTTCCATGGGTACAGGGGAATATCATTGCATTCTAAGAAGTGATGAAGATGATGAACGCAGAGAAATAGGGAAAAATATGAACTGATGCAGAACGAAGCAAGCAGAAACAGAGCAATAGACACAATCATTAGAGCAATATAAATGGAAAGCACAATGACAAAATAATTGAAATTGAATGTCGCTAAAGTATCATAACTAAGCTTGGCTACAAAAGAACATATGAGAAGATATCTCTCCATCCCACCCCAATTTCTTTGTAGAGAAGGGGGACTATGGGCATGGAACTGTAATACCTGATTTTTAAGGTTTAGTAGATGGAGTTTTTTTTCCTGACCTGTTTCTCCCTGAATTTTTATTCTCTGTTAAAAAGTATGGCTCTCTGGAAAAGGGAGGAGAGAGAGAGATATTGGGAAATGTAGGTGATATAAAAACAAAACATAAAAATTAAAATTTACTTTTCAAAAGTGTAATGTATTTCCTAAAAGTGTTACTGCAAAATATGCCCTCAAAATTTTGTTACTAAAAATTTATTGCAGTTCATTGAGACAAACAACTGTAAACTAGTTCTGAAAAGAAATAAAAATATTAATACTGTCCAAGGAAACAGATTATAGTCAGATCCAAAAGTATTGTATAAGCCCTAATATTTTTTCTTTCAGTATACATTTAACACCAACCTTAGGAAATATTACTTAATGTTTATCTTTTCTGTGTAACATATATATATATATATATGGAACACATAACATACATTTATATCTCTTTATAGCTAATATTAATCTATTCTGTATATGTACCCATATTACATGAATGTATTATATATCTTTATATTATATATACCTAATGTTAGCCTTTTCTATGTAATATATAAAATGCATAATATATATTTTATACTTAATCTTTTCTGTATATTATATTCATATATCACATACACATATTTACATGTGTATGTCTAATGTTAATCTTTTCCATGCTTATGTATATGAATATATATCTTTTTGTGAAATATATGTATATATTTATGTAAACATGTAGGTAGATAGAAATACCTAAAGTCATATTAACTTTCCTGAAACTGGTTTAGATTACAACCTTCTTAAGGATAGGATCAGGGCCTCATTTATCTTTGTATCTGTCACAGTACCTTGCACAATAAACATTTGTTTAAATTTTATACACACATATATACAAACATGTGTATATATACATAGACATAGACATATAAACACAGAATGTAGTTTCCATTTTAAAATATAATACTTTATTCAAAAAATGTAAAAAAATCTTTATTCTCAGGCATACAAAAACAAGATACCTTTTGACTTGCCTTGGGGGCCATAGTTTACCCAACCCTGAGAGAAGGTGATTGATCAACATTTCCCTGATTTTCATCTTGCCCCCCTAAGGAACTTAAGATTTCCACTAGGGTGAAATCAGAAACTTTCTCTTGGATGAGTGGAGATCTTGTTCCCAACTAAAGAACTCTTGTGTATTTTCTGGCATATTCTAACGTACGAAGTCCAGTTTCTGATTCCTTTTGCTTTGAATGAAGGGTTTACTCTTCATTCACTATTTGTGATGGAACTTTGTGTAACCAACTCATGGAAGGAATCAAACTCATGAAGGTGAGTTAAGGGTTAACTACCTAGAAGTGGTTTTTGTTTTGAGCTAAAATTGTACTCTAGACCAGCAAAATGTATGAGTCCAGGAAGATATAATCCTAATCTAGTGCCCCTCTCAGACACTGAGGAAAAGTGCACGCAGACTTATGACTCTTCTCCTCCTTCCCCCTGGGCAAGAATCCTGGTTTCTCTTGGAGAAGAGTGGGTATCAGTCCAGAGATATTTACCCATTCTTCTCACTCAGATGGCCCATGTGCACATACGTATCTTCTTAGGGGACATTTACACTTGGCTTTTTTTTAAGGGTCTACCTAACACACTGCTATGCACATAGTACCTCCATGCAGAATAATGGATAAAGATATGATTTTAGTCATGAGCAGCATCTGGGGAGATCAAAAGAAAATGAGAGGCTGAACTATGCCTGGCAACAACCGCAAATTGTGGGACTAGGTGGGTCCATCCCCTCTCAATACTGAAAGTGATTGACAGGTCCTTTAATAAAAGACTTCTGTCATCTGGATGGCAGAGCGAGAATTCTAAAAACTCTCATCAGGCTAGAGCAATGGGCCCAATCAAAAAATATGAAATTTATTTGGGATAAAATTAAAATCCTATTCATGGATTTTTAAAAAAATCAATTTCACAAGTACAAGTTGGGGGAAAGGAATAGATGGGTTGAAGTTTGTCAAGGCCAGGGGATCTTAACCTTATTTTGTGTTGTGGACTAGCAAAGGATATGAACTTCTTAGCACCATGTCAACAAGCATCTGTGGGCACCTTCTATGCACCAGTCACTGTACTAACCTCTGGGGACAGAAAGAAAGGAAAAAGTAATTCCTGCTCTCAAGGAGTTCCCAGTCTAATGGGGGATATAACATGCAAGGGCCTATGTACAGACAAATTGCATCCAGTGTAAATTAGAAATAATCAACACAAGAAAGGCCCTAGGGTAAGGAGACCTGGGAAAAGCCTCCCGCAGAAGGTGGGACTTTGGCTAAGATTTAAAAGGAGCTGGGAAATCAGGAAGCAGAGAGGAGGAGGACTGTGAAGGGGGACAGCCAAGGAGAATGCCTGACATCAGGAGATGTAATATTTTGTATGATGAAGATCAAGAAGACCAGTGTCACTCTATTGTAATCAATTTACATGTCAGTTTTAATACACTTATGATGTTATTAAGCTGGAGATTTCTCTGAAAACCCATATGCTTGCATACCTTCATTAAATACATTTGTCTCAGAAAGTCTTATCTGTTTTATTGATTGGTACTTGGACCACCTCACTGATTTATCATCTGGATCTTAAAAGTTTCTTGCTAGAAAAGGAATTCCCTCCCAGAGCAGTATCAATAACATATCTCAGTTCAGTTCCCTAAATGAGGAATGGGAATTGAACCAGATTCTATGTGTGGCACCTGCAAATCAAATATTCATGTAGCTCTGAACTAATAATTTTGATGAGATACCAATCTTCCAGTCAACTATAGTGGCATTGCCCAATTGAAAAGACATCAAGATGAGACTATAAACTCTCCTTTCAGGTCAAAGACTGTGTCTCACATAGATTTTGTACTTCCTCTGGGAACTAACACAAAAGGAGCTTAATCAATGTTGGTTGTATGAAATTGAATTCAGTTCATACCCTCCTTCCTGGCCATCTTCTCTGTAGCCTTCCCAACCTCCTTTCCCCATATCACCATCTCAGTTATAACCAATGTGCCCCTCCCTGACCATGACCCTCATACATAAATTGCCTCCTCCAATTAGAATATAAGCTCTTTGAGGGGTTCTCTGTTGTTTTTATATTTGTATTCCTAGCCAAATAAAAATGCATGGCGCATATTCAGCACTTAATTTTTTTCAGTTCATTTCTCAATGTTTAACTAAATACCATGCAATATAACGTACAATGTAATAATGCATACAAAATAATATGTAGCCACTCCTGAAACTGAGCATTTATATTCACAATTTAGGGAAGGTGGTTGAGGCAGATTACTCCACACAGAGCCTCTCACATACTAATAAATATTTGTTGATTTTGCTCATTGGCCTGTCATGGGAACATAACTTTTTTTCCTTCCATTTTCTTTATGTTCAACACATTATGTGGTTTTAGTATAATCTAAGTTCCATGAATAGAAAGGATTATGACTGGTGGGAAGAAAATCCATTTAAGAAGTGGAGGAATTCTAAAGGATAGGATTCAGATTTTTTTAATTTACTGAAAAAAAAATCCCTTTTACCCTCTAGATCAGAGGTGTCAAACATCCAGCTTGTTTACAATACTCTAGAATGAGATTAAAATAAAATTGGGAAATATCTAACAAAGAAAACAAGAATGCAATAGAACACAAATGACATTGCTGTGTGGTTTTTCTGCGCAGTGTGTGGCCTTTCTGCGCAGTGTGGAGCCTTGTTTCTATTTGAGTTTGTCGTGATAGCCATAGAGAACTCTAAACCCTGCTAGCATAGACTTGAACTGCTTAGCAAGGGGGAGAAGCCCAGCTGTTTGCAAGGGGAAGACTCTTTGGTAACCAATGAGGACACTACAGCCTTGGGGAGGCTGTACCAGTCTGGTAGTCCAGCACTTACCACATCATATACTCTTAATAAGTGTTTATTGAATTGAATTGAATCTGTACCATCCCCATGCTGAAAATGAATTGAGGTGGCTTTAGCAAAGCACCACCTGCTGGGCAACTCGTGTAGTGCACTCCCTCCCTGGATAATTCTATGAAGACACCCTGCCTTCCTGTGGCCATAACTAAATTTATTTCAGAATTCTACTATTGCAGTATCATGCACGGGGCACACAAGTATCACATTTATACAATGCTTTCACATAATATTATCTTACTTTATCTTTATTAAAAACAATAGGGAGCATATTATTATCCCCACTTTAAGAATGAGACAGACACAAAACAGGGTCTCCAATGGTGGACCTGAGACTCAAAGCCAGGTCATCTGATGACCAGTCCAGGGCTTTTTTTTTTAACTAAAGAATAATGTCAGAGCTTTAGAACAGCAAAATCATAGAATCATAGATTCAGAGGTGAAAGAGATCTTTCTCTGGCCACCTCATTTTACAGTTGAGTAAACTGAGGCTCTGACAGGTTAAGCTAGTGTCTGAGGTGAGATGCCTACCCAGGTCTTCCTAACTCTAAAGTTCTTTTACATCCCCTTATCCTACAAATGAATAAAACAAGAAAAGTTAGGGATTTTCTTGAGGATGTGTAGGTAAATAGTAGCAGAGTTAGGGTGAAAAATCAGGTTCTCCACCTCCAAATTTAGTCTCATTTCCTTTTTCCATAATCTCTCCTCTTTTTCCTCCATTTGCCTTCCCAGCTGGCCAGAAAATACCTAATCCTTAATGAGTTTCCTTCCTCATTCCCAAATCCTACAAATTTGAGCAAAGAATCGCCCTACTACCTGGGCGGCCATCCTTGCTGCGTCCAAACTGACTAGAATTCCCAAAGAAACTATGACTTCTACCTCAATGCATTCTACTCCAATTCCCCTTAATAATGCATCCCAGGCATAAGGCTTCAGGCTGATGTTTACGTGGATCCATGGGTTATTTCCAGGCCCAACCATTACCGGCAAATGCGGTGACATTAATATGAGTAAATGCAGGAAAAAGGATGAAATAAAACATATCCTATTGAAGGAAATGAGAGCTCCTTAAGAAAGGAAAACACGCATAGGAAAAGACATGGGCATATCAGAATACAAAGAGGACCCAGGGGGATTCCAAATTCCACAGGCATGATGTTATTGAAATGGCTGATACTGGAATAAGCACCTGCAGATATGAATTACATCCTTGTTCAGGCCACTAACATCGCGGGACTGACATCTCAGGAAACACTCATGTTATATCTCAAATCCCCCTGCCAACTGCGCAAATATCCAATAAATCCATCCAAGATATAAAGGACATTATCTGAAGGGCTTACACTGCTGAGCAAGTCGCCTCTCCTGCCGCAAAGCCGCTGCCACTCTGAATTTATTGGGGCTTCCCGCCTCACTCACACCTCCACCCCTAAAGTTTTCTGGGGAGAGAGGGAGGAAAGGGGAGGGCAGAGGTCAATGCATTAACTTCTTCAGTACTAGGTTGATCAAGAACCCTCATGGGCAGAGCCCAGATGAAATTCTTATGAGCTCATTTGGACTTAACATAAAACAACCGTTTATGGGCTACACTATGGGCAATCAGGTGGTACAGTGGGTAAAGCACCAGGTCCGAAGTCAGGAAGATTCCTCTTTATGAGTTCAAATCTGACCTCAGACACTTACTGCCTGTGTGACCCTGGACAAGTCACTTAACTCTGTCTGCCTCAATTTCCTCATCTGTAAAATGAACTGGAGAAGGAAATAGCTAAACTACTCCATTATCTTTGCCAAGAAAACCCCAGATGAGGTCTTGAAGAGTCTGAAGCAACCAACAATGAAAATGGGCTTCACAAGAAGAATTGCCCGGCACTGAAAATATGTCGATTTTTGAAAACTCATATTACAAAGTGCCCCCTTGCTGTGCCTGCCCCCAGGTGCTGCCCCCTTGGCATAACCTTTTGACACAGGACTTTAGACATCTGGAGCTGGCAGGGACCCTCAGAGACTATCTGTTCTGACCCCCTCTTTTTACAAATGACAAAACTGAGATCCAGAGAGGGGAAGGGCCATGGTGACAGAAGTAATGAGGAGTAGAACCAGGATCGCAAGGTCATGGAGTCAAAGCCAGAAAGAGCCCCCTCGTTTTGCAGATGGGAGACTGAGGCCGAGAGAGCTTTCGTGGCTTCTCCAAGACCACACAGCTATAGTGCTCGGGAGAGCGAGGATTCACACCTGGCTCCCTCCAGATCCTTTTATTGCCAGTGCCTTCCCTCTGTCTAGAGCTTGTGTGCATAGAGATGATTGCATATGTCTCCCCTGTCAGGCTGTAAACTCCTTGAGGGCAGGGACTTGTCCCTGGCCTACATTTGTATTCCCAGTGCTGAGGAGCAAGGCGCCGAGCTCTTAATAAATTCTAGTTGCCTGCTCTTATGTACCAGACTTGGGATACAAAAGGGGAAAAAAAGCTGCGCTCAGAGAGTTTATATTCTATTGGAGAAGCTCACATTCAACACAGAGATCCCTACTTTTCTGTAGAGCTAGAGGAAACCTTAGAAATCATCCAGGCCACTGTTCTGACCTTTTACCTTTAGGATACTGAGGCCCAGAGAAGTAAAACCACTTACCCATGTCTATGTAGCTAGTGAGGTCAGGGGTAAGGCTTGAACCCTGAGTCAGGAAGATGGGAATTCAGATACAACCTCTACCATTTATACCTGTGTTCCCATTGGCAAGGGTCTCCTCTTCTCTCAGCCTTGGTTTCCTTATTGGTAAAATAGAAATACTAATACCTAGACACTTTCCTCATAGCTTAAATATTAAGAGGTTTAGTACACTTTTATTAAACACCTACTAAATACCAAGCACTAAGGACTCTAAGAAAATAATGAAACAAAGTACTTTAAAACTTCAAAGAGACAGAGCATCGGCCCTGGAGTCAGTAGGACCTGAGTTCAAATCCGGCTTCAGACACTTAACACTTACTAGCTGTGTGACCTTGGGCAAGTCATTTAACTCCAATTACCCTGCCTTCCCCCCTCCAAAAAAAAGTCAAACAAACAAGCAAACAAACAAACAAAACCAGGGACTATTTTGGGGCAGCTAGGTGGCGCAGTGAACAGAGCACCAGCCCTGGAGTCAGGAGGACCTGAGTTCAAATCCAGCCTCAGACACTTAACATTAGCTGTGTGACCTTGGGCAAGTCACTTAACTCCAATTGCCCTGCCTTCCCCCCTCCAAAAAAAGTCAAACAAACAAAAAAAAACCAGGGATTATTTTGGGGCAGCTAGGTGGTGAAGTGAACAAAGTACTGGCCCTGGAGTCAGGAGGCCCTGAGTTCAAATACAGACTCAGAAACTTAAAACATACTAGCTGTGTGACCTTGGGCAAGTCACTCAACCCCAATTGCCCTCCAAGAAAAAAGCAAAAAAAAAAACCCTTCAAAGAGTGTGCTTGGCAAGTCTTAATATTGGATCTTTGGCCAGTGCACTAGCCTCTGGTCCAACTGGCTCAAAGAGTAGAAAGGGGGAGGCAGATAGAGTCCTCAGCCCCCAAGGCTGGTCTCTATTGGCCCAACCATCCTATTTGTGAACGGAAAACCAGAGTGAATCATGGAGCAAAGCCCAGTGAGACCACTCAATATTTCATTTCAAGTTTAATTCAGATATAAATTCCCACCAGATCAATCTGCTCACCCCCAAGGAGAATTAGCATCAGAATTAATTGCAAGATATCACTCACACTCCCTTCAATTTCTGTTTCTGAAACTATGTGTATTATAGGTTCTTTAAAAGTTTTACATATGGAACTGTCTTCCTCTTAATAATAAATCAAACTTGTTTCTGTGTTGATTTCCATCCCTAATGGTTTTATCCTTATAACATTCAGTTTGATTCAATGGACACTCACAATGTAGGGATTGGTTTATTCTACTTACATGTATATTACCTGGCACATAGTAGGTGTATAACAAATGTTTGCTGATTCATTGATTGATCGATTTACTCAGTGCGATGCTCGGTGCTGTGAGAAAGCAAAGCATATGCGTCGGGCTGTCAGGGGGCATGCAAGCTGTCTCCAAGGATGTGGAGGCTGTCAACCAAAGGCAGAATAGGCTTCTTCTGTTTAGCTCAGGGAGAAAGAGCTAGGCGCAATGGAGAAAAGTTTCAGAAAGGCAGATTTGGACTTGGATCTTTCTAATGATCAGTGTTATGGTTGTTCGGTTGCGTCTGGCTTTCTGTGGCCCCATTTGGGGGTTTTCTTCACAAAGGTACTGGAATGGTTTGCCATTTCCTTCTCTAACTCATTTTACAGATCAGGAAAATGAAGCAAACAGGGTTCAGTGACTTGCCCAGGGTCACACAGTCAATAAGTGTCTGAGGCTGGATTTGAACTCATGAAGATGAGTCTTCCTGATTCTAAGCCCAGAGTTCCGTCCACTGTGCCCCCTAGCTGCCCTTAGTGATTAATATAAATATGTATATATATGTATATATGCATATATATATATAAAATCTAAGATTTGTAAAGCACATAACATATCATCTCATTTGATCCTCACAACAACCCTTGGAGGAAAGTGCTATTATTATCACCATTTTACATTTTACAGATAATGAAACTGAAGCTGAGAGATTAAGTCACACAGCTAGGCAGGATTTGAACTCAGGTTTCCCTGACTCCAAATGTCTCCATCTCACCATGACAGTTATCTCACAATGGAATGGATTACCATGGAAACAGAGCCCTAAACCAGCAGCCTAGAGCGGGGAAGCATACACTTTGGAACACAGAAAATGTGGCCACTGATTAAGAGCTGAGCTAGGCAAGGGAGAAAGGGTTGACTTTGATGAAGCCAAACTCCAGCAGCCACTACCAGCAGTGAATTGAACAGAGAAGAAAATGTCTAATGGAAGTTGCTATCAATGCCCTCTAAATTTACTGCATTGGTGAAAATCACCAGCTTCCCCACCCTAGTTACAGCTTTGCTTCAGAGACAGCAGAAAGATTAAAAAAAAAAAAACATGGCCCCAGAGATAGACAAGTGGGAGCTGGGAAGGCTGGCTCGGCAGCCCTCTCCCACTAGGTTTTCGAGCCAAGACTACATGACTACTTTGAAATGTGGTGTGTTGGAAAAAGGATTTTGGTTCAGTAACAGGTTGAATTACTTGGTAGCTAAGGACCCTTTCAACTCAGAGCATCTATAAAGTCACCTAGCATTATACTTGAATGGCTTCCCTTCTGGGAGAAAGTGCTTTGTCAGTTCTTGGACCAAAACAAAGGTTTAGGTTATTCAGTCAAATTATTAGGTTATCATTATTAGGCTATTTAATCAATACCAGGCACTAATTATCTCATAACAACCCTGGGAGGTAGGTATTATTATTATCTCCACTTTATGTTGAGGAAACTGAGGCAAACAGAGGTTAAGTGACTCTTCCAAGGTCACAGAACCAGTAAGTGTCTGAAGCTGGATTTGAACTCGGGTCTTCCTAACTCTGGGTCCAGGGTTCTATCCCTTGAATCACCTCACCTGGCTGTGAAGCTCTGAAGCATTCCAATGACTCTCCTTAACTCTGCCATTCCATAAGTGTAATGGGGAGCTGGCACATGTCCAGGCCTCATTCGCTTGCTCAGATGGCGTCTCCACATGAAAGACACTGGGGAGTTGGCTCTGGGAAATTCCTGATGATGTGGGGGAAGTGCTTTGGAGAGATTAGAGCACTGGTGACCTTCTGTAACGCGCTGGCCTGTCATGCACGAGGAGCCTGTTTCCAATGACTGCATGGTCACAGCTGTCAGGATCTTCCCAAGGGCCCAAGTCAACTTTGGCTCCCAGTTTTGATATTCATTTTATTATCTTAAGATGCACTTTGGCGTTGGGGAGGGAGAGAGTAAGGATTCACATAATACCTACTATGTGCCAGGTGCTAAACATCAGGCATGGCACTGAGCGATTTGTAATTATCATTTTATTTAATTCTTACAATAATCCTGGGAATTAGGTGCTATTATTATCCCCATTTTGCAGAGGGGGAAGCTGAGGCAGACAGCAGTGAAGTGACTTGCCCAGGGTCACATGCCTTGTAAGTGTCTGAGGCTGGATTTGAACTTAGATCTTCCTGACTCTAGGCTAAGAACTCCATATATTGTGACACCTAGCTGCCCCAAGTGTGACAATGTCTGGTGAGAGGTCATGCTTTAAGGGGAAGGTTAGGTGGCCCCCAGGGAAATGTGATCATCTTGGCCTTTCATTCATTCTTTTCCATTCTAGGTTCACAGAATGGTTCTCCATCCTTAGGGGTTTCAGTGACTGAGAGAATAAGCCACAAGAATCTGGGAGGTGCAATTCAGGACTGGTTTCTTCTCTTACAACATGACTAGTATGGAAATACGTTTTACATGATTGCACATATATAACCTATATCAAATTGCTTACCATCTTAGGGAGTAGAGAGGTGAGGGAGGGAGGGAGAAAAATTGAAACTCAAAATTTTAAAGAAATGAACGTTAAAATGTATAGAAATGTTATTAAAAATTAAAATGTAACTGGAAAAATAAAATGTTATTAAATAAAAATACATTTAAAAATTTAAAAATAACAGCGCTGCTATCTTTGGGTATAAACTCTGTGGGACCAACTCTATTTAGGAACTAAGCTAAGTTTCAAGCTTAACCCTCCCCTCACCACCACCCCACTAGAGACCATGGTGGTATATGTTCCAAGGTATTGGGGAGTTTTCACCTTTATTCTTGGTCTATCTCTGATATATTCTTTTTTAAAATTATTTATTTTTAGTTTACAGCATTCAGTCCCACGATCCCTTGAGTTCCAAATTTTTCCCCCTTTCTCTCTCTTCCCCCCTGCCCCCCATGGCAGCATGTAATCTGATATAGGTTCTACAAATATCTTCATATTAAACATTAATCAAATTGTAAAGTAGGATTATAACCAATAGAATGAACAAGAAAGAAAGAACAAAACAAAAAAGAGAGCAAGCAGTTTGCTTCCATCTGTATTCAGACTCCATAAATATTTCTATAAATATGGGTATCCCTTTCCATGAAGAGTCCTTTGGAGTTGACTTCTAATGTTGCACTGCTGAGAGGAGCCCAGGTTATAAAAGTCAGCCGTCACACATACCTCGTGTCTGTCATTGTGTACAATTTGGGTTCTGCTCCCCTCGCTCAGCATCAGTTTATATAAGTCTCTCCAGGTTATTATAAAGTCATTTCTTATAGCACAATTGTATTCCATTATACTACTATACCACAACTTGTTTAGCCCTTATGCAGTTAAGGGGCATCCCCTTGATTTCCAATTCTTTGACACCACAAAAAGAGCTGCTATAAATATTTTTGTACATATGGGTCCTCCTCCCACTTGTATGATCTCTTTGGGATACAGCCCTAGAAGTGGTATTGCTGGGTCAAAGATATGCACATTTTTATAGCTCTTTGGGCATAGTTCCAAATTGCTCTCCAGAATGGTTGAATCAGTTCACAACTCCACCAACCATGCATTAGTGTTCCCATTTTTCCACATCCTCTCCAGCGCTTATGATTTTCCTGTTAGCCATTGTTATGTTAGCCAATCTGACTGGTGAGATGGGGTACCTCAGAGTTGTTTTGATTTGCATTTCTCTAATCAGGAGTGATTTAGAGCATTTTTTCATATGTTTATAGATATCTTTAATTTCTTTATCTGAAAACTGCCTGTTCATAACCTTTGTGATATATTTTTTGTGAAAAAGCTACCTAAAGTTAAATAGAAGTGGGATGCTAGTCACTGGGCTCCTAGAATTGGAGGAAGAAGCCTCAAATTGATGACAAAGAAACTAGGGGTTCAAGTCTATGAAAGAGAAAAGGAATAGATTTTTGTGCCAAGATGGTGGAGTAAAGGCAGGGACTTGCCTGAGCTCTCCCCCAAACCCTTCCCAATACCTTTAAATAATGACTCTAAACAAATCCTAGAGCAGTAGAATCCACAAAGACAAAGTGAAACAATTTTCCAGCCTAAGACAACTTAGAAAGTCAGCAGGAAAGGTCTGTTGCACCTGAACGAGAGTGGAATATAGTCCAGCACAGTCTGTGCCAGTGCAGACCAGGTCCCAGCAAACCACGAGCAAGTCTTGGGAGTCACTGAATCAGCAGTGGCAGTAGTTACTTCTGCAGTTCTCAGCCTACAGATAGTAAGGGAGTAGAAAAACTAGTCAGAAAGAGATGACAGGGGTATTTTTGCTAGTCCTGGGGCAGGACTCTTATTTTGCCCAGGCATGGATCTGGGTAGGAGCCCTGGGTGGCAGTCCCAGGGTGAGGAGGAGCATGAGCATAGCAGAGCTTACAGCCACAGTGGAGGGGGGATCCCCCTCACCGTTCCAGGTCAGAAAAGAGTTTTTGTGGTCATTGACAGATCAGAGCACAGGCCAGGAGAGGAGTAAACACCTCCCCTGAGATCACAGCACTTTAGAAGAACTGAAAAATTACAGGTTCCTAGAAGTATCTCTGAAAACCTGAACAAAACCCCTGAACCTTGGGACAGTGTGCTCTTCACCCTGGAAGTAGAGCCCTACTTTTAACCCACAGTTAAATGTCATGTAGTAGGCTGGGGAAATGAGCAAACAACAGAAAAAATATTCTGGCCAGAGAAAGTTACTATGGTGACAAGAAAGATCAAAACACACATTCAGAAGAAGATAGCAAAGTCAAAGCTTCTACAACCAAAACTTCCAAGGGAAATAGGAATTGGTCTTAGGTCATGAAAGAGCTCAAAAAGGATTTTGAAAACCAAGTAAGAAAAGTAGAGGAAAAATTGGGAGGAGAAATGAGAGTGATGAAAAAAATCATAAAAATGAGTCAAAAACTTGGTAAAGGACACACAAAAATATACTGAAGAAAATAACACCTTAAAAAACAGACTAGGCCAATGGTAAAAAAGATACAAAAAGCCAATGAGGAGAAGAATGCTTTAAAAGGCAGAATTAATGAAATGGAAAAGGAGGTGCAAAGGCTCACTGAAGAAAATAATTCCCTGTGGGGTGGCTAGGTAACACAGTGAATAGAGCACCAGCCCTGGAGTTAGGAGGACCTGAGTTCAAATTCAGCCTCAGCCACTTAACACTTACTAGCTGAGTGACCTTGGGCAAGTCACATAACTATAATCGTGATTGCCCTGCCCTCCCTACCTCCAAAAGAAGCAAAAAGAAAAAAAGGAAGAAAAAAGAAAGAAAGAAAAGTAGAGAATTCCTTAAAAATTAGAATTGAGCAGCTAATGACTTTATGAGAAATCAAGAAACAATAAAATAGAACCAAAAGAATGGGGGGAAATGAAGACAATGTGAAATATTTCATCAGAAAAACAACTGACCTGAAAAAATAGATTTAGGAGAGGTAATTTTAAAATTATTGGACTACCTGAAAGCTATGATTAAAAAAGAGCCTGGATATCATCTTTCAAGTAATTATCAAGGAAAGATACCCTGATACTCTAGAACCAGAGGGGAAAATAGAAATTGAAAGAATCTACTGATCATCTCCTGAAAGAGATGCCCAAAATGAAAACTTCTGGAATGCTTGAAAAAATTTTTTTTCACAATTATTATTCCTAATTTTGAAGCAAGTTTCTATGATAAAGGTCTTTTTTCTCAAATATAGAGAACTGAGTCAAATTTATGAAAATTAGAGCCATTCCCAATTGATAAATGATCAAAAGATATGAACAGTTTTCAGATGGAATAATCAAAGTCATATGAAAAAAAATGTTCTAACTCACTATTGATTAGAGAAATACAAATTAAGACAATTCTGAAGTGTTGCCTCATACCTATTAGATTAACTAATAGGACAGAAAAGGAAAATGACAAATGTTGGAGGGGGTGTGGGAAAAGCAGGACATTAATGCATTATTGATGGAGCTGTGAACTGATTCAGCCATTCTGTAGAGTAATTTGGAACTATGCCCAAAGTTCTATAAAACCCTTTGACCTAGTAATACCACAACTAGGTCTGTATCCCAAAAGAGATTTAAAAAAAAAAACAAAAAGGAAAAGGACCCATATGTACGAAAATATTTATAGCATCTCTTTTCCAGTGGCAAAGAATTGGAAATTGAGGGGAAGTCTATCAATTGGGGAATGGCTGAACATGGTGTGTGATTATGATGGAATACTGTTGTGCTATAAGAAATGATGACCAGGGTGCTCTCTGAAAATCCTGGAAAGACTTACATGATGCAAAGTGAATTGCACTGTGTATAAAGTAACAGCAATATTGTAAGATGATCAGCTATGAATGACTTAGCTATTTTGAGCAATACAATGATACAAGATAACTCTGAAGGATTTAGGATGAAAAATGCTCTCCATCCCCAGAGAAAGAACTTCAATCTGAATACAGATTGAAGCATACTTTTTTTAAACTTTATTTTTCCTGAGGGCTTTTTTGTCTATGTTTTCTTTCACAACATTATTATTATGGAAATATTTTGTGTGACTACACATGTATAATCTATATTGAATTGCTTTCCTTCTCAATGAGGGGGTGTAAGTAGGGAGGAAGGGAGAGAATTTGGAACTCAAAGTTTAAAAATGAATGTTAAAAATTGTTTTTACATGTAACTGGGGAAAAATAAAATACTAAATGGAAAAATAGGAGATTTTTCAAGGGGGGATGTAAGACATCTGGCCTAGAGAGATTGGGACCAGAGTAAACCTCAGACATAAGCATGCCAACTCTGTGCTGCTGACAGTTTAGCAATTTGATGGATTGATAATTATCGCTTAGACATTTCTCTTACTGCCCTGAAACCCTCAACACAAAACCAGTGCCAATTTCTTACTATCAGTTTCTGTTTCAGCCTGTCAACAGCTCATTCAAATCTTGAACCTTTCTTGACAGAAATGTCAATGGCTACCTCCATTGTTACAGATCCTTTAAAATAACTGGTTATAGGAAAGTCTATAATAGTGGGGTTCCCTGCAGAACTATATTTGAGAATGTGGCAATTAGGTGCAGCAAAGAAAGCACAGAGAGCTGGATTTGGAGTCACTAAGATCTAAGTTTGAATCCTGCTTCAAGCATTTCCATAGCTCTGTGACCCTGGGCAGGCACTTAACAAATGCTTATTGAATTGAATTTCACCTGTCTATATCTGTTTCCTCAACTGCAGGATGGGAATAACCCTTCACAGGATTGTTGTGAGAGTCAGGATAATATATGGAAAGTATTCTGCAAACTTTATAGAGCTTTGTGTGAACTGAGAGCTTTATGTAAACTTACCAGAAGAGCAGACTGGTTTTCAAAGAGGCAGAGGAACTAGAGACCAAATTGCCAAAATTCACTGGATTCTGGAGAAAGCAAAGGAGTTTAGTGACTACACTAAAACCTTTATTTATTAGTGTAGTCACTAAAACCTTTATTTGTGTGGATCACTGCAAAATGTGGCAAGTCCTCAAAGAGATGGGACTATAAGATCATCTTATTCATCTCCTGAGGAACCTGTATACAGGCCAAGAAGCGACAGATAGAACCAAACATGGAACGACTGATAAAGAAGTACAGCATGACTGTATATTGTCACTTTATTTATTTCACTTACATGCAAAGAAATAAGTTCAGATTATTCTCTGGAAGATCAAATACTTAATTTTAAGTATTTGAAGCTTAATATTAAATACTTTGACCACATAATAAGAAAAAAAGACTCACTGGAAAAGACCGTGATTTTGGGAAAGATTAAAGGCAAAGGAAAAGGGGATGGTGTAGTGGGAATGCAAATTTGGAAGGTCTTCCCTGCCCCTAGGCTAAAGTGCACCTGAAGCCTGGGGTGGGAGGCTTGTTTTTCAGTAGATACTTTTTGGTTGGGCAGTGGGTCCAAAAGGTTGTTACATTCTCTGAGCCAGGAGAAGGCTATATAAGCCCTGATGTGTAGCTTTGTTTTGGGGGCTCACTTTGAGAAGTGTTCTGTGATTTGATATGGATTCTGGGAAGCCGTTGTCTGGAGCATCCCCGCCCCTTCCCGCTTTGAAAAACCCAGATGTTGACTGGGTATGGATGTAATGGCTGGACAGTTTGGAAAGCTGTCTACTTGATCTGTTTCTGTCTTGATAATTCTGCCTGTATACTTTGAAGTTCGGGGTGCTGACCTTTTAACCCTGAACAAGGCAAACGATATATGGTCTGACTGATTAAAGTAAGCTTGTTAACCCATTTTGAGTTGCTTTCCTTTAACAAAGCAGATCCAAGAACCTGTATGGGGAGCACGCTTGGGGTGCTTGCTGCTACAGATGGCAAAGGATGAGACAGATAAATAGTGTCATGGATGCAATGAATATGAGCTTGGACAGACTTTGGGAGATAGTAGAGGTTAGAAGGGTCTAGAGTGTTATATTCTATGGGGTCTTGAAGAGTCACACATGACTTATAAATGGTCTAGCTAATTTTATTGTTATTGGATTCAAGAAGACACAAGTTCAAACCTTGCCTCAGACTCTTCTTAGTGCCTATTTGATCATGGGTAATATTCAATTCACTTTATGAACTTACCTTCTGTATAGCTATAATGAAGCTTTGTGATTGAGTCCCATAATGTATTAATCTCTGAAAAATCAAACTTGCATGAAATGAAATGATAGATACAAAGTGCAAGGGAGAAACACCAGTGGCGGCTGCCCCACACGCCCCATATTGGCTTGTGCTCAAGACGCGATGGGAAAGATTTCATTCTGGAGATGTGTGATAGGGAATGGAGGAGACTAGTGCCACAGCCAGTGAGAGGGTGACTGGTGGAGAGTGGGCAACCCCCTCCTGCTTCCCTAGTTACGTTAAAAAGAATGTTAAATAACCTATCAGGGGCTCCTAATGAGGGTCTTAGCTAAGGAAATTTTATGTATGTATATATATATATATATAATATATATATAGAGAGAGATATACACATATACACATGTTTATATACATGCATGTATGTATATATGCATGTGTGTGTGAATATATATATATATATATATACACCTGTATTTCAATGGAATTGGTTTCCTTTATAATCCTATGTGTTTCATCTTATGCATTTATAAACATTCTTCCAAAAAAGCTTCCAGAGGCTTCACCAGACAACATTCTCAGGGGGTCTGTAGCACAAAAAATGATCATGAAACCCCAATGATCTCCAGTATGTTAGATAGACCCACATGAAGGATTATGAAGGATTGTTATGAAAAAGAATAGAAAGACAGCATAGAGTGGTTTTGCAATTATTATCAAATTTGATCCTCACAATAACCCTGTAAGGTAGGTGCTATTATTTCCCCACTTTCCAGGTGAGGAAATTGAGTTAATGAGACTTGCCCATGGTCACACAGTCACTCTGAGACTGGATTTGAACTCAGGTCTTTCTGACTCCAGGCCTGGCTCTCTATCCACTGAGCACTGTAGGATAACTCCAAGCTGGAAACCTGGGGCAAGAAGGACACTGAAACTTTGATTGCAAATCGAGGGGGATGGGGAAGGCTGTGTGGGGGTTGGGGGTGGGCACGAGATATTGGACAAGATCAGGGAACAGCCAGCTGTCCACTTTGGCTGCTTTGTCTTCATGGAGTAGATAAAGGGAAGAAATGTGAAACCAGCCTGAGTAATCAGGATGGAGCCAGATTGCAGAGGTCTTCTATTCTGTTTGGTCTTTACTTGCTTTCCCTCCCTCAGAGGGTGAGCTTACTTGGGGGTAAGGACGATCTTTCTGCCTCTTTTTTACTCCTAGACCTTAGCCAAGGTCTAGGAGGAAATGGCAAACCCCTCCAGTATCTTGGCCAAGAAAACCCCCCAAATGGAGTCACACAGTCGGACACAGCTGAAATGATCCAACAGCAAAATGAATGCTTGTTGACTTGACTTGACTTGAGGAAAGAGGGAGATATTAACATTTTCTGAGCAGAGAAAAAAGGTCAGACCTGACTTCCAACAGCTTAGCCCTTCGAGGAGCTGCACTTTTCTTAGTGGGTATACAATCCCTCCATAATGCAAACAGCACCTTCCACTGCCCAGTAGACAGTCTTTAGGAGCAGCTATGTGGGATTGAAAAATTCATCCTGAAGACAACGTGATGTTGAGTTTCTCTGGCCATTTCTATCCTGACTCTGGGGCAGTGGATGGTTTGTCCCGAGGCCCATGCTGGAGACTTTCGTGGCCTGGCAGGGCCGTCCAGAGTCTATTCCACTGGCACAGCCTTCATGACTCCCAGCCTCCAGACCTCTGCATCATGAAGAGAACTTGGAGGATGATTTGGCCATGCTTCTATACACCATGAGTAAAATGGCCTGTCAACATTGGTGTTGAAAGGCCAGCCTTTGGGATACTGAGGCCACTGTAGCTCCTTACTCTCTTTGAAATACTCTTTTGTTGACAGTGCTAATTAGAGGCCCAGCCTGCTGGTCTGAGCCAGGGGAGATGGGTTTGCTTTGGGGGGAGCTGACTAGGCAGCCTACGCCGTCACTCTGATTAGAGTTATACGAGGGCCCTGATCGATGCAATGACTGGCCAGCTGTTAGTTCCAGAGATCCGATGGGGAATCACACTGTCCACTTCCTGGCAGAGGAAAAGGCCTCACAGGGCAGAATGAGAGGCACCACTCTGAATATGACCAGTGTGGGAATTTACTCTGTGTGATTGTCCATATTTCTTATGAGAACCTTTTTTTTTGCCAAGGTAAGAAGTAGGAGGGAGAAGAAAGAGATGCCAGTTAATTGACAAAAAGTTACCTTTTTAAAGAGGTTTATGAGACCAGAAGCGGTGATGTTTAGACACCTCTCTGCCAGAAGTTATGTAGATGAGTTCCATATTATTACCATGAATAACACCAGTCTCTTAAAGCCTCCCAAAGGACTCTATAATCCTTATCTTGTTTGATCCGCAGGACAACTGCGTAGGGTAGGGGCCATTATTATCTCCATTTTTACCGATAAGAAAACTGAGGCCTAGAGGTTAAGTGCCCAAGGTTGCGTGTCAAATAAGGCCCTACCAGCCCAGCAATCAGTGATTCTGCCCAAATAATAATATCCCAAGTTGATAATATTAATATGATCTGTTAACTGGGCTCAAGGTAGCAATGGGTTTTCATTTCCCGGCATGGGCATTTGGTGGTGAAAGTCTTCCCTGATCATAATGTGCCCCTCTGTCCAGTCAGTCCCCTCATAGGACCACCTTTCTAGTCCATCAGCTTTTCTAAATTATTGTTTCCTAAAAAGTAAATAAAGCCATAAGATGACATGCATCCTTCTCTCCTCAACCCTCACTTCAGAGTTGAAGGGGAAAAAAACCCTAACAACCCCTACATTTCTTGCTGCACTGCTTATTGGATGGGCATTGTTTCATAAATCATTAACATCTTTCTCAGAGACCCTTTTCCCAAGGAAGAAGAAACCCAATCCCTCTTCCAGCATCCATGGCCATCATCCCACGCGACCACCCTGATCCTCAACCGGGACTTGACAGCTCTCATCTTTCTCCTCGAGGAAAATTAAACTCACTCCTACCCTCTGCTTTCCACTCCCCAGTAGTAGACAAGGGTCATAAATTGAAGAGACACACCTTGGTGCCTGTTGCATCTCAGCCGAGGTCAGGATTTGTTGGCACCATCCAACTAACAGAATTAAGGACGTCCAAGTAATGGCAAAAACTAAAAGCAATCATATTCCTTTTCTTTAAAAGAAAAATCCCAAAAACAAACTTCTACAGGAAGGGGGAAAAATTGCCCTGCTCAGCTGCAATAAGGTGAGAGGTTAAATGTGGACAGAAGACTAATACATAAGCAGTTTCTTAGTTCTCTGATGGGAATACTTAAGAAGCTAAGTATGCTCAGAACCAGATGATGTGTGACTGGGTCCAACTTCTTCCTCCAGGAGCTGAACCAATTCATGATGTAATGCCCCAGGGAGAGCATACTTCTCAAAAGAGAGGATCTTTCTGGGGACAAGGTTGAGGAAAACATCTTAATATTGTTAGCCAGCTTTTGGCCTGGTGGTAAGAGGACTTTGCAGGCAGAGTCTAGGACAGCCTGAGTGAGACAGAAGGATGACTGGAGTGAGGACCACACATCTCTAGAGGTTTTGGGGTCTACTCAGTGATTCTGTTTCCCACCAGTCGAAAAAGACATTTGGAATCACATAGAAGCGTGTTGAGAAACACAGGCTGTCTCAGTTGGAGACAGTCCTAAAGATCATCTAGTCTAATGACTTCACTTGGACAGGGTGACCAGAGGGGGAAGGGACTTGCCCAAGGTAACACAGTTAGCAACCCAGAAATCCTTCTGACTCTGTTAAGAGTACACACCAAATAGAACAATGGGCGAGTCACTTCTCCTTTCTTGGCCTCAGTTGCTGTTTTAAAATCTGTAAGAGGAGAATGCCAATAGTGGTGTAGCCTACCACACAGGGCACATGTGAGAAAGACGCTAAAATTCAGTGCTTACAGAAACACAAGTTACTATTACACAGGGACTTGAACCTCAGTCGAAGTCAAAGTCAGAGTGCCCACCAGACAGAATCTTGGGCAAGTAACTTCTTCCTTTACCTGTAAGAGGGGAATGATACCATTGGTATAGCCTATCACATAGGACCAGTGTGAGAAAATTGCTATGTGAGGCTAAAATTCAATGCTTCAGAAACATGAATTATTATGATGGTTGAATGGCAAAGTTGTAAGTAGGACGGGGCAGCTGAACTCTTGTACCAAGGGTGACCTTCCTGGAGAGAAAGGTTGCCTACCTGCTGAGGTCCAGAGATCACACCGTCTATGTGTCTTCTGACTGCTGATCTTCTACCAACTCATGAGTACTCCCATGGAGGTAGGAAGAAAAACGTACTTGGTCCAGGAGGAATGGCAGAGGGTGATCAGTTATCCCTTCTCTCCTCATGAGGGCACACGTTGTCAGATTCTCTTCCAGGGCCTGCCTGCCCGAGGCTCAAGAGTTCTAGCTATGGCTCTGCTGAGAGGCCTGTGCTTCCCAGAGAGTTTCAGAATTATGAGAATTCTAGGACTGACCTGACCAATTACTGAAAGGACTGGTATCTTTAATGAAGGTCCCTAGAACTGAACATCTTGGTTTTCTGTTATTTACATCAAAAACAAATTAGAGCCTCAAGGGAAGAGTTGTCAACTCTTAATCTGTTCGATTTTAAGGGCAAAATCAAAGGAGTAAATGTTCATTTTTAGAGCTAGAAAGAACCTTAAATGTCTGTCTAGCCAACTCCTTTATTTTAGAGGGAGCAGGCACCATAGTGGATAGTGTGTTGGGCCTACAGTCGAGAAGTCCTAAGTTCAAATCTACCCTCAGATATTTTCTAGCTGTATAATTCTGGGTAACTCACAACCTCTCTTAGTCTGTCTCCGCATCCATAAAATGGGGATAATAATAACACCTAAATCACAGGGTTGTTGGGAAGATTAAATGAGATAATATAAAGTGTTTTGTAAACCTTAAAGCACTGAATAAATGCTTTTCAGTTGTGTCTGGCTCTTTGTGACCCCATTTTGGTGTCTTCTTGGCAGAGATACTGGAGGCATTTGCCATTTCCTTCTCCAGCTCATTTTACAGAAAAGGAAACAGAGGCAAACAGGATTAAGTGACTTGTCTAGGGCCACACAGCTAGGAAGTGTCTGAGGCCATATCTGAACACAGGAAGATGAGTCTTCCTGACTCTATTATTAAACCAGAAGAAGAAAAGCCCTAGAGACGGTAAGTTATTTGTTGTAGGGTCCCATAGGGCAGGCAGCAAGGGGGAAGGGTAAATCAAATTCTGATGATTGTAAGAATTAGAACAAGACTGGATAATTCTGATATTCTTCTTTAAGCATTAATTTCAGCCTCTTCTCCAAGTCATACCCTGACCATAAGAATCCCCATAGTTTGACTTTCTTGGGACCCTATCTACAAAGAAATAACCATTGGATGATAAGGCGATAAGGCCCTTGTGAACAGAGATCTGGCCTTGTTTCATCTTTGCCTTGCACAAAAGTGCCTAATTTCCTTGATCTGAATTACATAAAAGGCTGTTTGGTTTGGTTCTCATCTGATTCTGCCAGTGACCAAATCCATCCAATCCAGTACAACAGGTATTTACTAAGGAAAGCAGGAAAACAAAGACAAAGTGAAAAATTATCTCCACCTTTCAGCTTATATTCTACCCAGGGAGGGTTTATTGTAAGAACAGAGCTAAGAATGCACATTATAATATGAGTAGGAAAGAGAGAACCCTAATAGGAAAGGCTTTCCATTGGAGGTGGCCCACAAGCTGAACCTTGAAGAAAGGAGGGAATTCTAGGAGGTAAAGGTGAGGATGGAGTGAATTCCAGGCATGGGAAGCACAAGTTGGAGATTGGAAACTTTACTGCAAACTCAGTATGGGCAGTAAGAAAACTTTACTGCAAACTCAGTATGGGCAGTAAGAAAACTTTACTGCAAAATCAGTATAGGGGTAAGAAAACTTTACTGCAAACTCAGTATAGGCCGTAAGAAAACTTTACTGCAAAATCAGTATAGGGAGTAAGAAAACTTTACTGTAAACAGTATAGGCAGTAAGAAAACTTTACTGTAAACTTCCCTTTAGAAATTCAACAAAGAAATTGACTATGAATGCAAAAGCAATTACTCAGCTCTCCTGGGATTCAAGATGAACCTTATGGAAAAAGTTGAAAATATCCCCATCTGCCTTGTCAGTCCCACCTTCCTCACTACCATCAGGGTACAGGAAACACCTCTCTATATGGTAGGTTTAGACCTAAGAACTCAAGAAAAACTTCACGTTTGGAAAACCATCTTCTTAAGAATCTTACATCGTTTTCTTTCCATCCTTCATCTAGGATCCTGGTCCTACACTAGAGACTTGACAGCCTGAGAGCCATGGACCTGAGCAATACCCACTCACCAAGGTCAAGTCCATCTCATTTCCCACAATGCAGAGATCCTACAAAAACTCTTTTTTAAAAAGCTCTTTAAAATGATTTATACTCCCCATGCATGCCACTCAGGGTGCTTTATAGCTGCCTCCTTTGACTTCACAATGATTGTTGCACAGGGAAATCTGCAAGAAAATCTGGAACATTCCTCACCCTGGCTTGCAAAGTTTCAGGCAAGGTTTTTCCCTGTAGAGTTATTCACAATGTGAAACATGAGCCTATCGGTCCAATTAGTCTCGTTCTGATCACTTCCACTCATCCAGACGTCTGATACCGTTCACCTAAAATTTTCGATCAAAGTTCTCGTTTTATTTTTTCAAAGAGATTACTTCCATGGTGGATTTAAGCCTTTGCTCCCATTCTGTGAGGTATTTGGGCAGGATGCCTAGCTTGGGAATTTATGTTTTCTTGGTGAAGGTACCTAGAGACCTCTGGGCACAGGTAACTATAAATTAGAAGTTATTATTGCGATTAATAATAAATACATTTTGTCAGGCCCATAAAACACAACAGGCCACTACAAGATGAATTATCTTGTATATGCAATAAGGCTTTCTCTCCACCCATCCAAAGGAGGGATTGGATATAGAGAGAAGGGAACCCAGTAGACAATACTCAAGCCTGCTTCATAAAGGCAGCTTTGAAACTTGACTTTGAATGTTAGGAGGCTTATTACCATGGGGGTGTTATTGACAATTTTCTGGGCTTAATGTTCTCAGGACCCTCTGGTGCTTGGTAGCCTTTGTTCATTTAAATCCTGGAATTTCAGCATTTATCACCCTTTGGGGGCCTATGCAGAATTTATTTTCTTTCGGGGTTGCCATTCTCTGCGACAAGTTAATTTAACAAATAACAAAGTGTATAACCGTTGTGTATAAAAAAACCCCGAAATGGAGCCCCGCAATTGAAGCTCCTTCACAACCAACAGCTAAACTTTTTTTAAGAGAAAAATCAATGCCACCTGCAAGCTGTAAATATGTGTATTTAATTTTTTTTCCTTTTCAGTATTTGCTTTGGCTCTGACCTATTCTAACATTCAGCTGAACAAGAGCTAAAAATTGTCAAACTAAATTCTTGTTTGAGAGCAGGGCTCATACTACCGCCAGTTTCTGAGGAGCACGGATCCAGGCTTGGGGAATGTGTTTTGTTTGTTTTGGCTGTGACATGGGGCAGAACAGTTTCCATCCCATCCGAATGCAGTCAAAAGGGTTTGAAATATTACACAATAAAAGTCATTCATTATATCTGTCTCCTTTCCCTTCCAAAAACAAAAATGGCTGACCAGTTCCAAATCCGCACAGGGGGCAGGAAGATGGGAGTCAAAGGTTCACTGGAAAGGACCCAAAACTAACACCAGGTTTTTCAGGTTGGGACTTGGGAATCTGTTCCACCCTGCATCCTCTACGGAGGCTGGAGGTTTTCTCTTCCAGCTTGCTTGGAGCAGCTTGTTGCTGTTGTACGAGATTTACAAGACCTAATTACAAAATGAAAATGTCGATCTTGTTGGAGCCACAGAGATTAAATCAAAAAACAACCTCAAACTCTACTTTGCATAGTACAGTTAGCTGATGAGTGAGCCAATCCTACTTCTGACTTAAAAACAAAAAAACACCTTCTCTATGACTCTCCTGGAGTGTATGGGTTTGGAGTCAGAACACTTTGGGTTCAAATACCACTCTGCCCCTTGCAAGCATGGTCCACAGTAGAAAGAACATGGGCTCTGGAATCAAAAGAACCCAGGTTCTAATCCCACCTCCATAAACTGTATAACCATGGACAAGTCATTCAGCAGCTCTGGGTCTCACTTTCCACATCGGTAAAATGAGGGAGTTGGCCTCTGAGGTGGCTTCTCCCTCTATATGTCTTATTATAACAATTTTGATCTTATCAACTTGTATGACTTTGGGACAGTCATTTGGACTCTAGGCTTCAGTTTTCATTTGTAAAATAAAGGGGATGGACAGATAGGAGGGGTAGTAGGGACTAGTTTAAGATTTAAACAACTCTCATTTTATGGTGAACAGCCTCATTCCATTGTTCCACTGGACAAATCAACATGCATTTATTAAGCACCTACTGTGTCAGGTTCATAGCGCTCTCTCTGTCTTCTCTCTCTCTCTGTCTCTGTCTCTCTCTCTCCACACACACACACATTTCATTTTGCATGTATATATATATATCTTAATATCTATCTACACACACAAATGAAACTATGCTTGCCCTCAAGAAGCTTGAAGTCTACTGGGGGTGGGGACATGTACACAAATCATACACAGACTATGCAGAACATGGAATGGTCTTTTCTCTCCAGCTCCTGGCTTCCTTCAAGTCTCAGCTAAAGTTGCACCTCTTGCAAAAAGCCTTTCCTCCCAATCCCTTTCCCTCTATTGAATGTCTCTCATTTATCCCATTTGTTGGTACCTAAGCATGTTGGAGCTCTCATTAGATCATGATCTGTTTTTGCCTTTCTCTGTGTCCTGTTGACCATCATTGACATCCTGTCATTAAATCAGCAGGCAGTTATAAAGTGCTTAAAATGTGCTAGGCACTGAATCAGCCCCACTGTATACATGCTTTGCTCCTATCTTTGCCTGAGCCACAGCATGCTGCTGGAGGAAGTCCTACTGCTGTGATCACGATCTGATGCCAAGTGGGTCCATGACCAATTCTTGTTATTGCCCCCACTAGAAGCCTTTTCCTGCATGGTAAAGCTTTGTCTTCCTCAGTTGACTCTCTCCGACCCCCCATGCCTCCTCCACTCCCTTTAGTACCTGCATTTGCCTCCTTTGCAGAGGTCATTCACCATAAACCTCCCTCCCTCCATCCTTACTCCCCCATCCCGCACCCCCCCCCCCACACACACACACCACCTCTCTCTTCCTCTCCCTTTCTTTCTTTCTGTCTCTGACAAAGGGGCTGTTCTTTTCTTTGCCAACCACATTTCCTCCCATTTCTCCTTCAGGAACTTGCCTCATCAATCATTCTTTACCTCATTTTCCCTCCCTATGGGTTCTTTCCTCACTTCCTAGAAAACTTGCTTAGGCCTATCCCATTCTTAAGGAATCCTCATTTGATTGTGCCATCCCAGGCTCTCAGCTTTTACCCTTCTCCATTGCCAAATTTCTGGGAAGACTAATCTCCCCCTTAACCTGCCTCTGTTTTCTTACCATCACTGAGATTGCTCTTGAAGATTACCAATAATTGCTAGATCCCGTGGCCCTTTCCTAATTATCCTCCTTGACAAACTCATAACAAAACTGCCTCGTTATGTGTCCTCTTTGGAACTTTTTTCTTCTCTGTATATCTCATATCTTAGGCAATGTGGCTTAGTGGATAGCCAGCATGACAGGAAGGCTAGGCTGAAGTCCCACCCGCGACATGTACTAGATGTCACTGAACCTAGGCAGCCAGGAATGTATGTTGAAGAGACGTCCTTCTGAATTGGGGGAGTCTATATATATATATATATTTATGAAATCATAGGTCCAGTATCACTCCCCCATTTATTTATGTATGTACATGTTCTAACACCCTCATAGAATGGAAACTCCTTCCAAGGCAAGGATTTTTTTCATGAGACTGTATACATTTAGCACTAGATGTACCAGGACCTTAGAGGAAGGAACGGTTGTGGCTTTCTGGAAATGGAGGTGAGGTGGGAATAGACTTTTATTATGGGGGATGGCTTGTGCAAAGGAGGTGGAATATTATACAAAAAGAACAAATCAGCCAGTCTAGCTGGAACCTGCATTGCTTAAAAGGGGGCCAAGTATGATGGACCTGGAAAGGTAGGTGGGAAGCAGTGTGTAATGGGCTTTACATAGCCGTTTTCATTTGATCCTAAAAGTAACGAGGGTCCACCTGGCATTATCTGAGCAGGGGTAATAGATACAAGCTTCAAGAAAATCACTTTTGCAGTTACGTGGAGGATAAATTGGAAGGTAGAGAGACCAAATGGGAGGCCATTTGAAATAGTGAAAGCAAGAGTGGGTATCACCAAATAAAGCATTTGCTGGCATCACGATGTTCCAGGAAAAAAGTTATCCCGCTCAGGATGAGAGACAGGTAGATGGCTCAGTGGATAAAGCACTGGGCTTGGAGTCTGGAAGACCTGGATTTATTAGCTGTGACCCTAGGCAAGTCACTTTCCAGTATGTTTGCCAAGAAAACCTTAAGGAGAGTATGTTCCACAGGGTAACAGAGTTGGGCATGACTGAACAAAAACTCATGATGAGATTTCACCAGTTACTCCAATTTAAATACTATACTAATTGCAGCAAGCCTCAGAGCACACCAAAACCTCATCAATAAAAAATTCTCAGAAGTGCTCAATTTTCTAACCATCCACCCTGGGAAAACAAAGTGGATAACAATTACATATTGTCCAAACTCACACACAACTAGATGGGAAGCTCATTAATTCCTTCTGTGAACATGTGTATCTTGGACAGATTTTGGATTAAAGCTGGAACTCTAAGAAATCTTACATGTTATATATCCTATATATTAAGGAAACTGAATAGCATCTACAAGGCTGGTGAATCTCGTTTTTGTTCAGTCATGTCTAAATCTTTACCATACTGTCCATGGACCATACTGTCCGTGAGGCTTTCTTGGCAAAGACACTGGAATGGTTTGTCATTTCCTTCTTCAGTGGATTAAGGAGAATTGAAGTTAAATGGCAATGGAAATATGAGATGCATATAATTAGCATGCTCTCAATGGTGACTTGCAAACGAAGTGACACTAAAGGCATTATTGAGGACATGCATAACTGTTGGGAAACAGCGTCAAGACCTTGGAAATACCAAAAACCCAAAGGAAGGCCTCTCCCTTGCAGCAGATCCTTGAAAAGATTCACAGGTGAACAAAACCCTGATTGGCTTTCAAAGCTTTTCATCATCTGGCCCCTTCCCACCTCTCATTGAGCCAGTGACATAGGTCTCAGTGCTGGCTGTTCTTCACACATGGTGCTCCATTTCTGAGTCTCTTCACTGGTGGTCCTGATGTCTGGAACATTTTCCTTTCTTATCTCCACTTCCCAGCCTCCTTTGGTCTCAGTTACAACCTTCTAGCCTTTCTCAGACTTCCTTAGTATCTTCCCTCTGAGACAATTCCCAATTTATCCTGTCTACCCCTAGGGCCCCTGAGGTAGTTCAGCGGATAAAGCAATAGGTGTAAGAGTCGAGACCAGAATTCAAGTATGATGCTAGTTGTGTGACCCTGGGCAAGTCACTTCACTCTGCCTCAATTTCCTCATCTGTAAAATGAGCTGGAGAAGAATGGTAAACCACTCCAGTATCTCTGCCAAGAAAACCCCAAAGGGGGTCACAGTCGGAAATGACTGAACATTTTTACAGTTGTTTCCATGGGATCTCTCCCATTAGACCGAGTTACTTGGAAGCAGAAGGTGGTTTTTGCCTCTCTTTGTATGCCCAGCTGTTGGCAGTCCGACGCGTAGTATATACTTAATAAATGCTAGTTGCCTGGCAACAGAAGAGGAAGAGAGAGTTACAATGGCCTAGACAAGCAATTCTCAAAACCCAGGGACCCTTTTCAGGGGATCTGTGAGGTCAAAACTATTATCATTAAACACTTTTGCACTAGAAATGGAGATGCAACCCCACAATCGAAAGCTCTTTGAGATTCTCATGATTTTTATGAATGTAAAGGGGTCCCAAGATCAGTAGTACTTAAGAGATCAGACACATCGGGGACCATCTGATACATTGCCTGTTAACTGAATGGAATGTCTTGCCATGGGATTATTTTACTCATGGACCGGATTGAAATTACGAATGTTACATTCCTGGAGACTTCGCAGCTCTTTGGCCGAAAACACATGGATAAAATGGGCTCCTAAAAGGGCCCCATGTAGTCAAACTCTTGAGAGATGGGGAAACTGAGGCTTAGAGAGGCTCAGTGACAATAAGGTCACCCAGGCAGTAAGTAGCTGGGAAAGGCTTTGGAGCCACTACACACCATGCTGCCTCTGCCACATTTCAAAGTCTTCAGGAACCTCCTCCGAACTCCTATCAAGGATCCTGTGCTTGGATGACACATCACTTGTCTGATCTATGCAATGGCTGAACGATTTAATCTCAATCTCTTTTCTCATCTGTAAAATGGGAGACATGCTTCTACCTTCGCTTCACAAAGCTAAGGAATGAATGACGTTTTACACATAGCAAGCTATCATTACAAGTGAAGACTGAAACTGATCATGTTTTGCAAAACTAAACAAATCCCTCTGCTGTATGCGCTGCTATCTGGAGCGGTGAAATGTCAGCTGTCCTCCCTGATTTGCAAAGGAACTAATTTTATCTATATTATAAAGCCATATTCAGGAGCAGAAACATCCTGAAGAGCTATGATAGATTATTAGCAAATCCTGAAATCCTGTAGAATCCCTACCCTCCTATTTAAATTTTTCAAAGTTGTGATTATGGCTTGACAAATATTAGCTAACTTTTAAGATTAGTGTCAAAGAAGTATAAGTATAGGGGTGGCCAGGTGATGCAGTAAGAGCGCCAGCCCCGGCGTCAGGAGACACGGATCGGTTCCGGCCTCAGATACTTGGCACCCACACAAAATAACTGGCCGTGTAACCTTGAGCATGTTACTTAACCCTGATTGCTTTTAAAAAAAAAAGTGAGTATAGACAATGTAAAACTATGCATCTGGCTGGACTAGTACCATAGAAATTTGCTGTGGAAAGTCAGGGTTTCAGCTCATTGTAAAAAAATTAAAAACAAAACAAAAAATGCTGAGTTAAAGCCCAAGAAGAGTGAAAAGCAATTTATTTTCAAAATTCAACCAAAATTCTTAGAAAGTTAATAATTATCTTTTTGGTTAGTACATTTTTTTCTGGTGAATTTTTATTTCAACCTTCATTATTTTAAAAAAGTTAACAGTTTCTATTCACTAAAGTCCAGTAAAATGGAAGAAAAAGAATCTTTCCCTCATTTTAATTCAACAAGTATTTGTCTGGCAGGAGTTAACACTCCCAAGTACAACTCAGAGCACTCAGGTTTTTCTCTAATGGGTCCATTGACATTAGATTTCTTGGGGACAGTAAGTAGTGTCACTCTCTACCATTGTCAATTATCCCAACCAGATTTCTGGCATATTAAGGCCAACCTCATTTTCTTTGGTCTGCTAGTGACCTAGGGTTAAAACTACTGGGGGCAGGGTAGACAGGGAGAGGGGAAGAAGGATGATTTACTGGAAAACAAGGGAAAAAGGAAAATTGAACCAAACTACCAGAGAGAGAAAAGACCACTTTTTGAAAGAAGAGAATTCTAACCTAGTGTAACCAACCCCCTCCACTAGCCAGAGAAGGATGGCAAAAGGCAAGATTAATTGGCTCTACAGCAGGCCCAGCAATGGAAGAAGCTTATGAGCATAGAATGTGCCCCGAGTTCTGCAAACAGGCTGTGCAAAGTCCAGTACATTTTGGTTTTTGGACCCAGTGTGCATTAGTTACATCAGCTTGTTTCCATGTGACTTGCCTCTTTCCAACTTAGGTAGGGAAGAAAACAAATATTTCTAGCTGTGCTCCAGTTGGACATCCATTCATGTAACCTCTCCCTGTACCTCCCCAGGACCCACCCCCCCAAATTTAAATACATCAGCTGTGATCAAGTGCTATCTTTAGAATCTGTTACAAAAAAGTGTCTCCCCAATTCTGTGTCTGTGTCAAGCTGAAGATTACCGGAGCTAAGCATGGAACCTGGACCTGACAACCAGGACTCTGGCAGAAGGGGAGCAAAGGTATGGGCAAGACTGAGCCTGGAGAAAACAGCAGCAAAAAGCAGGAGTTGGGAGTGAGAGTGGCAAACATAAAAAAAAAAACAACAAAGATGTCGGTGTGGGAAATTGTCAGAGGCTGACTTGCTAGAAAGGATTGGGGGTGCCCAGCTTAGCTACCAGATGCCTTATTTCATACCAAATAATTGGGGAACAATTTAAAGAACAAACACACAAAAATAATCAGGTGTTGCCCTGGATTTATAATTAAATACACACAAAAAGCCTCATGTCAGGCTGCCATCTTCTGGTACAAATAAGAATTTACATCAATATAAAAAGCTATTGGAAGATTCTGTCTAAAAATTTCCAGGATACAGGGAGATTTCAAGAAAATGTACTATGAGTAAAGATGTTCAGCAAGGCAGTCGGAAAAAATGAACACAACATAAGTACATCATGATCTTTGTTTTTACCACTCATGAAAAAACAGTAAAAGCAAACAAGCATGATCAAATACAGAAATCTTAACGTTTAAAATTTTTTACAACACAAACAGTGTTTGGTGGATGAAATTGCTTCTAAGTTGCTTTAATTCTTCAGATCTTCTGTTTTTGGGAAAACTGCCTATTGTTATCTGTAGAAACCAAGTAAAATATTTATAATGAAACATTTTGAAACCAATAGTAATTCAAAAGTATATACAATACAACGTTTTATTTTCATCTTTAGTCATAAAGAGTCAAACAAGTTAACAGTGAAAGAAAGATCATTAAAAGATAAAGGAAACATACACATACCAAATATTTTCCCCTCCCTGTTAGTAAAGGTTGGGAATTGAAACAGAGAAAATTTAATTTTAATTACAAACATAAAAGTCATCTGATGCTGCATTAGACTAGAGAAAACTGAAACATTATAGATTATGTCAGAAAGGTTTTGCCTTCATGTTAAACAATTAAGAAACAAAAGACTGATAAAATATTGAGTGCTACAGACTAAATTTGTTTGAAAAAAAAAAACATCAACAAGAAATCGAGTACTTTTTTTTGAGGTAAAGATGATTTGTTAACCATATCAAACCATAAACAGAAAAAAAAAGCCCATAAATGTTTTACATTACAAAAAACCAAGCTTTGGAAACAATCTACTCTTTAGCAGGAGTTGGGATCACTTTGAGTGTTAATGTAAAATACATTAGTCTTAACCGCAGGGGTCCCAGACCTACTGGTGCCAAGAAGGTAATGCAGTCTCTTTACAGAAGAGGAAAATGCTCCATCACAGCAGGAGTTTTTTTCCTTGTTGTGTTATTTATAAAGAGTTCTATTTGTTAACAAGTTTCTGCTATTATGGCAAAAAGGCTTAATAGGACTTCAAAGAAAACTGTTGAATGACACAATGATTTATATGGATTTTATAAGTTCAAGGCAGACCAGAGTTTCTTCGGTCTTGTAAACTCCTTGTGCCCATTCACCTAGCGACCGATGAGACTCCAGCTCAACGAGGAAAAGCTCAACTCCCTGATGCGAACAGAAGCTCCCAAGTGGAAATGTCAGGGAGAAAGAAAAGGATGCTGCTTTTTAAGAGCAAGCTTGGATCTAATGGCATCCACACACCAGCAGACTATTTTTCTTGGGCCCAACCAATTAAGATCATTTAAAAGCTGTTACTGCAAGTTAAACCATGATAGCATCACTTCATGTTGAGAAAAAAATGTTCAATAAGCTTCTGAGTTAGCTGTAACTATCAGGGTGATTCTGGCACTAAGAATTAAAAACCTCTGCATCTAAGCCAACCACCTATTTATCTGTTGAGACACTGACAGCTTAGTTAAAAGCAAACAATGCTTTCTTGTTGAGCTCATTTTAAAAAAATCCTCAATGGTGCATTTATTTTTTGAAAACAAGTCACTGGAAAAATTATTTTAAACAGTATATATTTCAGATTGGATTTTAATAATTTTATGCACAATTTTCATGGAGATACACATAACTTTATCAAGCTTTTGAAATTTGCAAGCAAAGTGGAGTCTAATTTTCATCAACTACCTAAAAAAATGTTCTTTACTTCCTAGACAAAATTTTATGAAGAATTCACTTTTATATTTAGGAAAACTGTCTTAGCCTTCTTACAAGTCAACACAAGACCTTCTTCTGTCTTTTACAGCCTTGGGTTAATTTGATTCCTATTTACTTAAAACCCCTTCTATCTCTATATAATGAATATCAATTTTTTTCTAATTATATAATTAGTCAGATTTAGATATCGAAGGGAATTTTTCCAAAAATACCACTGAATTTCCAGGTAGTTTTGCAAATTAACTCAATAAAAACTGGGGATTCTTAACATTAATGGCCTAAAATTTTTATTCTTTCTTAGTTTCAGTCTCACTAAAGCATCATTTACCTTTAAGAAGGGAAAAAGATGAATTATTTTCTTTAAAAAGGTTAAGCATGAAAACACACTTAACATCTATTTTTAACTGGTTTAGTATGTTGACCTTTACGTTACTGAACAACGAAGCATTCTGAAGGATGCCAACTGCAAAGAAACGATCTCTTAAACATATAGTTACCTTCCCCCTTATAAAACGAATGCTGGAAATGTCAGATATTGTTCGGATTCTCCAATACTTCCATTTTTTCAAAGTCACTCGGGCAGTTTTCCTCACTCCTATGAGAAAGGCTTGTTCTCCTGTAGTATTTGGGTCGGGAGGCACTTCTGGTCTCTGAAAGAGCAGACACACAAAAGCTCTTCCTCCTGGTCCCGTGAGAAGCAACAGACACAGAATCATCCTCAGAGTTTTCTCTGCCGGAGACAGAGGCCAGGAGATGGGGCCCTTGTGTGTAGGACAGATTTTCAAATTCTCTGGTATTAGAAAAACACACTGTCCTCCTCTTGGCTCTGTGAGCGGGAGAGGAAGTAGAGGGGCCTGGAAGTGAAACCCAAATGAGACCCTGACTCTCAGAATTTCTTCGAAGTCTCGTGCTGCGTCTTACTCGTGTTCCACTAGTGTTTAGTCTCCTAAAGGCTTGTGTAATGGACTTGGTTAAATTGTTAAAGAGTTCAGAGCTGTCAGAAGGTACTTCTTCTGCTGGACAGAAGATGGGTGGCTGGTTCCCAGGCTCTTCAAAGTGGCCCTCCTGGTCAGCTGGACGATAGACAGAGCTTCTCCTCCTCCGCCTCTTTACAAGATTTTTGTAAGTCAGGATGCCACTGGAGCCTCTTGGCTTTCTCTGCTGCAGCTCTGGGCCGTGGCTCTGGACTTGTGCCTCATCTTCACTCCTGACAGTATTTTCTAGAGGGCTCAGCTCTGCCTCTGCAGCATCTGCTGCATGGCTGTTCCTTGGTCTCCCTTCAGAAGCTATGAAAGCATCTTCTTGCTTTTCACAAGATATGCCCAGCTCTTCTCCCTGATGGGTGTTGTTAGCACCTTCAGATTCACAAACACTTCCCACATCTGGAATAACGGCAGCAGACTGCAGGGGCTGCAACAGAAAAATGTCGGACCGAGGGATGATTGGAGCCATCCCTTCTACTGTGGTAAGAGTGAGCACTGGAGAAAGAAGACCTCCATCCGGGCTTCCAGGCCTTTTCTTGGCGTGTTCTAGGCTCTCCAGCTTGTTCGCAGGCCTAACACGGCCACTTCCATAGACGGCTATCCCACTTCCATCTGAACCCTGGTCAAAAGTCACAGCACCAAGGGATGGGTCACTTCCTACATTAGAACCGGAGAGTTCAGAGGTGTCATCTTCTTTGTAAGACAGATCCAATGTTTCTGGGTTCTGGGGCAAATATTTACTTCTAGGTTTTCCAACTGGTATATTTAGGCCAGTGTTCATGGCATCTTCATCTCTGTCTTTGGAATCGCTGTAATCCTCTTTTGGCAAGTCAAGATAATCTGACAAAAAGGTAACAAGGGCAAAAAAATTTTAAAAACTGTTGCTTGTGTGCACCTTGTAAAATTAGGAGGAAAGAGCCTATCAAAGATTCCACCCACCACATAGGACACTCTCCTGAGTAGCTCCCTCCTCTTTCTCCCCATAACAATAACCTAAGGGGTGAAGTACCCAAAATATTTGTTGGACGAGCTGATCAGTATCTTCTAGCTCAGGAAAACATTCCAATTTTATAAATGCTCCTCTGGCTATATACTTCCCTCATGGAATCCACAACCCGTGTCTGTCACGTAGGGAGAGGCATGACCAAGGAGCTAAAGCAGAGGAAAATAGCTAAACTGTCTAACATCATCAATATAGTCAGGACTAAAATCAGATTCTCTACATTCTTTGAAGGGGTTCCTTTTGCCATTTAACTCTTAATTACAATGAACTGCTACTATATTCTCTAGCTAAGTGTTATATATAATTCTTTAATTCTAACACACACAAACAAATGAAACTGAAAAGCTCAGTCCTTTCTACCTGGCTAATAAAAGAACCCAACACAAAATAATGTAATGCATAATTTGGTATTTACATGGGGTAGACCTAGTTTATGACAATCAACCTGTAGGGTGGATTCCTTATACAGTTTCACAGATATATGAATATTTATCAAGTTTTCATGAATTCCTACTCCCATACTGGAGAAGAGGTAAAATTTTTAAATGAATTACCTACTAAATCATTTTTATCATGTTATATCATTGGATCCAATTATGGATTGAACTGTACAGGGACTAAATATGTTCGGTATTTCCAGTAATAAACTATCTGTACTAGATCCAAGATAGTGTTGATTTTCATCAAATTCCACCCAATAATTAATTTATCTCAATGCATCATGTTTAGACACAAAGGTTGGAAAAGAGAGCAAGAGAGTGGGGAAGTGAACAAACTACTAAAAAAAAAAAAAACCCCAATTATATAAATAAAGCCTTGAAAACAAATAAGCACAGAGCTATGGTGGGATTTAATTAGTAAAAAATTGTAAGTTATTTTTGATCTCTCTAAATCAGTGAGCCAATTTTTAAAAATCCTAGCATTTAAGCTGAAGACTTTCACTGTAATGTGGTCTTTACAGAGCGGTGATACTCTGAATCCTAGAAGATGCTTAATATTAAATATGTAAGATTCTCCAAGTCCAGACGAGTAATTTTGTGAATAACTAGAGGCAGTGTGGCTCAATGGCTGGTCTTGGAGTCCAGAAGCCCAGGGTTCAAGACTTGGCTTTGTTCTGCATTTGATGAATGATGAAGGACAAGTCACTTAATCTCTTAGTGTGGCATGTAACTCTTGAAGTATTTAAGTTATCCGAGATGTGATCTGTATCATCAGAGGTTCCCTAACAGTGATGAAATCCTAAGTCACCCAAAAAACGGACCAAATATAAATGAGCCAAATTCTCCCTTAAAATATATAGCAAAAATTTTCTGCCTTGAAAACTATCATAAAAGTTTAAGTCTTTAGACAATTATAAGGAAAGTAGTAATGACTTGGTTTTCAATTTGCTTTACAGCAGCTGGTTACCCTCAGTATTACTAATAGTCTTAGGTAAAATAGAAAAAAAAATCTCTTAGCTAAGATTCAAGTGAATTGGAACATGAATCAACCCTGAGTACATTCCTTCATATCCAGCAGCCCCACATCGGGCTTCATGTCCTATTCAGCCATCCAACAGGACACCACCTCCTCCCCTAATTGTTCAGAGAATAAGAATTAAATTCAATATTGTCATTACTACTGGAAATGGTATGAATGGATAGCTCCATGGTCCCGCTCACAACCTCTCTGATTTCCTAGATCAGTTTCCCAATGTGATATAAGAAGCTTGTCAAGTAGGTCTGGGGATTATATGACAAATGGTTAGGATGAGTCTACTAAAAACAGTAGTGTTAGTGAAAAATGTTGTGGACTGGAGAGAAAAAGATGGGACAGCAGGGGCAGGATGGGAAAAAGTTAGTGTGTCTCAAAAGCAAGCATCAGTTGAAGAAATTATTTCAACTGAACAAAACCAATTTTTTAAATGAAGATATGAAAAACGCTTTTTATACTGAGCTGGAAAAAAAAAGCGAACACTTTCGCTGCCACCCCCCCACCCCATGCCCCTAGAAAGACAAACTAAAATTAATTTATTTCTTATATTCAACATACATGGCCAGCTGTACAAGTGATTCTCCTTTCCTATCAAATCGGATGGAGGCAAGTTAACTGAAAGTCCCTTGGGCAAGAGCCCAGAGCCCTCTTCCCCACCACTGCTTCCTCCTCGCGCTGCAGTACATCCTCCTGGAGAAATCTAAGGTCCTTCAGGGCATATTTACATTAGGATGTCCAGCTCATGGTTAAGTGGTCAACAGATGTTTGTTGAGCAATTTTTATGCCTGTTCTGATTATTCAGAAGAGATTAATATGGGCAAGAATGCTGAAGGATAGTGTGGAAATGGATTGCAATCCGAAGTTACCCACATTGATGGAAATAGCTATACTGCCATATGTATGTTTTAAAATGACTGAGAAACAAAAGGAGAAGTACCATATACCTGAGCACCACAGAACAGGCATTCTTTGTGCACTGGGCGTTGTCGTAGAAGGGTTCTCGGGCATCTCAGGAATAGGACTCAGAAGAGGTTTCTTAGAAGCCACCTCTCTTAGGCCAGAGAAAGATTTCTGTAACCTCTTTCCCTTTCCTTTTCTCCTGCAATTTTTTAACACCTAAGAAAATGCATAAAACATTATAATCAAAACAGAAATTATGATGTTATCCTTTATAATTTTTACATTATCTCTATCACTCAAATTCTTCATTAGGTTATCTTTACACGTCCGAACAATCTCTAACGAGTTGCCCTCACCCTAGATAAGAAAGGTCCTGTTCCTGGTTTGCAGTTGACATCACTGCTCCGATCATATCAAGGCCCAGAACCTTGCAGAATCTTCCAAATTAGAACCAAAGACACTCTAAAGAATTTTGTTTCCCTTTCCATTTGAAAACTCTAACGTGTAAAAGAATGCTTATTGTTCGGATGAGGACAGGCACAAATGGATGGCCAATCCACGGAACTCAGCTGGTGGCAGTACATCCATCTGTATGAAATTTTAGAATTTAGAAATTCATTTTAACTTATTTATTTAATTAGAACTGAACAGAAACTAGAGAAGGGCCTAGATTAACTTTTAGGAAACTCCACAATGATTCTAGTGATCTCAAGTGTCTTGGTAATGTTAAATGGCTACAAGTCTTGGCACAGCAAAGTTTCCAGAAACCTAAAGTTGCAGGACACCCAAAGAACAATTACTAAACAATAATTCTGCAGGAGCGGTAATCAGGTGTCATCAGAGATACATGAGCAAACAAGGTCATCCGGCCATGTAGTGGGAAGGATGGAGCCTGAGTGCTCCAATGTGTTAGGACACCCCCAATTTCCACAAAATGTGGACAGAACAGAGTAAAGCAGCAGGCCAGAATGGAAAAGGTCAGGGTGGGCTACGACATGCAGTTGGAAGTCGTATACCTCCACAGCTGCCACAAATCCAACTCAAGAAAAAGAAGCATATCAACACAATAAGCAGCAGAATGTCATTTAGAATTTTTAAAAGTTGTTCATTTCTGCAAAGCACCTGACAGTTTTCCCTTATACGTTCAGGGATCATATGGTGAGAAGTGGGCTGAATGTTTATTCTATATTATTAGTAGTAATTTACAACAACAATATATTCACATAGCACTCTACATTATAAAGCACATCACTTGCTCATCATAATATACAAAAGCAGAGTTGGTAAACGGTAGTGACCACTTTACAGAAGGGTAAACTGATTCTAGGTGAGGCTCGATGAGCTTGCCCAGGTTCCTGAGCCAGAACCAGGACTCTGAGTCCTGGTCACTCCTCTTGTGCTACAACACTGTGATGTTGTGATGCTGTGATGAGTCAAACTCTAACCTCCACTTTGGACAGTGCTTTCCTACAGGTCTAGGCTGGGACGGAATCTGTCTATGACAAAGCTGGTTCAATAACCAATGTGTGAGGACAAAATAAACATTCAAAATGATCTTGATCAGAAAAGCAAAGGGTCAAATCAAAGCTGGAAACTAAAAGGAGAAGATAAGAGGTATTGAGTTTAAACTGAAAGCTAAGTTTAAAAAAATGGCAATTCTAACGTGGAAGAAACCCAGCCTGGCAGCAGCTGTTTCAGTCATTCCAAGTCAACATGCCTGTATTAAGGGCTTGCCACGCACCAGACACCAGGCCAAGGCACTCAGGAGACAAAGAAATGAAACCACAAATTTAACATGAGTCAAAAGTAATACATGGCTGCTAAAGAAAAAAGAAAAAATACATATATATTTTTAGGTCTTAATAAAAGTCCAGGGTTACACTAGACCTCTTAACGACAAGCGTCCTGCCTGGAACGCCGTGGGAAATACTTGTTAAAGGAGCCGACCAGACCACGGGCATGGAAGAGGCAAGGAAAAGCAGGAACCCTAAGAGCCTGGGAAGCATGGAGAAGAGCTGGAGGAGAGGGGATGCAGAGCGCAGAGAAAGCCAGGCCTGCCACGGGAGGAGGCCGCCAGGCCGAAGGCGTCAAGCTCACGCCTGCCAGTGGGGCCCAGGCTGTCAGGATGGAGGGAGGACAAGGCCAGGGCAACACACTCACGTGTACCTTCTTTGATGCTGTTCCGTTGATGTTCTTTGTTCCTTGAGCTTTCTTCCTACTGAGTTTCCTTTCCATATCAGGCTTAACCTCTACACTAATCAGATTGCTAAAATGAGCCTCTTCAGTAACATCAGGTGACTGCTGCAGCAAACACAAAATTTGAAGTTAAAAAGACAATGTTAAGCTTTAAAACTCTTGTGTGAGCTGCTAAGTAAGACATTGATCTGTAGATCATATAATTATTTTCCTTTTGGCTACACTGCCCCTTACCCTTCCATGGGCTACTTTTCCCTCAAACATAAAATTCATTAGATAGTAACGGATTTTAAGGCTTGAAGGAGAAAACTGCTGGAATGATCCACAATTTATCAACTCAGAAGTCTCCAACCTGATCTTGAACTGACACATAAACCCAGGACTTTATCATCTGTTATACTAACCACATTTAAGGAAAAGAAGGAACAAACTAATAACAGATTTGTCAATTAAAAAAAAAAATCAGAATCTATTGAATTAGTATGGTTCATGAATCCAGTATTTACTACCCTTGAACACTCACAGAATAAAAATTAGGAGGATGGGGTATTCAAATATTTTGAAATTACAAATAAAATTCCATTAATTCAATTTTATGGAAAGTTCAACTACAATTAAATCTGAATTATTAAAACAGGAAGAACATTGTTTAGTAGATTTTAATGATTAAGGCAGGCATTTAGGACACGTTTAGATCTCACTGCCCCAAGGCTCCCTGTACCCCCACTAAAACTTCAGAAGGACAATACAGCTACAACAAAAGACAAAAAGCTCTAAATTGAAATAAAAGTTTACATTAAATTAGATCGCCTGCTTGTTATATTAATAAATAATGGAGAAAATATCAAAATTTAAAGGATTTCTTTCTTAAGAGTTCACTGGAACCCAATCAAAAAGGATCTTCTAAATGGAAGGAAAGAAAAATCATTCATTTCATAAAGAAATTTTTTTCACTCAAAAGTCTATTAACAATCAAAGCTTCAAGTACAAGTGTTACACTTCAAGTAAAAGTGTTACATTTGTTTTCTTTTATACAAATGGAACAAAAAACCAAAAATCTTACCTTTCTTTTGCTAGAGGATCGTGTTACCCTATCAACTTTAGGAGGGGAAGTTTTTTCACTTTTATTTGAAGAATTAACAGCATCAGTGTCTGAATGAGTAAAATACAAGACAAAATCAGAATTTCAATTAAGCTGACAACACAAAAGATGTCCTTCTCACACACACAGAAACATTTAACTTATAATAATTTCTGATACAATGAAGACATTGCTATCCTGACATCTTCTAAATACCCAAGGTAAGTTTAAAAACCAGGTACATCTACTGAAATCTACTGAACACCATGAAACTTGACCTTTCTCAAAACCATCCAACACTTGTTTCATCACTGCAGGGCCATCTACTTCTAATTCACAGTATGACTGATGCCTCTATACCTTAGGCACTTGTGGACAGTAATATCAAAGAAATAAATAACAAACCATAAAAGAAATCACCACTGAGTGGCCTGGCCAGTCTTCCAGTGGTGAATCAAACTCATCTGAATCTTGACAAACTGAGACTGTAGTTGGACCTGTACTTAGAGTCCTTCCAGGTTGGCAGGCTTTTACCACAGAAGTGTTCTCCGATGATAGAGCCATAAAGATTCCAAGGTTGCCACCATGTATTGACAGAGACTGAAATAGTTGTAGATACATTACAAAAAAAAATGCAATGTGTTAACACTTACAAATTAAAAAATTAAAACATAATTTGTTTGCAGTAAGGGAAAAATGTTTTGTGTTCTGATTCCAAGCAATAGTCAATACAATGCCAGGCTTAAGAATGAATAAAATATAAGCTTTTTGTGGGCAGTTGTCATTCATCTTTCTATCTTTTGCATGTAACACAGTACCCTGTACATAGTGAGAATTTAATAAATATCTACCGAATTAAAGTGTATTTGGACACTATACTTTTAAAGTTCATTGTACTGGTAACTGATTCACATAGGTATTCACAAAATTTTAATTCGGTTCATCAATTAAGTATTAAGATCAAGTACATATTTTTTATGGGAAATAAAATTCTTTTAAGGGTTGGGAGCATAGAGAAAATGAGTCCATTCTTGATGGTCCAAAGATGTCTCATACTCAGGGTTCTCTACTGAGCTATGCCATCTTAATCAAATCACCACCTTCTGCAGGTCAATTTTCTCATCAGTAAAATGGAGACTAGATAATCCTTAGTCTTTTTCAGGTCCTTAGACTTGCCAGTGGTACTGCGATTATGCCCAGACACTGGCATCACAGAATCCCAGGACTTGGAAGGGACCCAGGTGACGTATCAAGTTCAGCATCTAGTCCTAAAACAAAATCTCCACTAGAGAAGAGCCAACAAGTGGGTCTTTGGCTGGTCCTTCTCTGCAGTCCTCCGCCACCTGGAACCCACTGAGGGGGGCTGCTCATCCATATTGGATAGGTCCAATAGTCACATCAAGCCTGAGATCTCTTTGCGACTTTCATTCACTGTTCCCAGTGCTGCCCTCTAGGGCCATGTCTGATCTCTCTGCTGCTGGCAAGCTTTCTAATACTTAAAGCTAGCTATGACCCTTCCAAAGTCTTTCTTTCCAGATGAAATCTCCTCAGCTCCTGAAGCAGATACTTCTTTAAGGGCATAATATTGAGGGGCTTCATAACCCTAGCTATTCTCCTTGGGATCCACCTGTTAATAGCTGTCCTTCCTAGAGTGAGGTCCTCAATGAGCAGACTTTACAAAGCTGACATACAGTAAAATAAGCCCCAGAAAAACAGTACAGACAGAGATCATCACCACCATGGCAAAGAAAAGAACAAAGAAAGGGAAGCAGTGTTGTGTAACTGGAACGCCCACGCTCGTGCCCGAGGGATAAGGGAGAAGGCATCTCTCTAGTTTTTGCAGGCAGGAAGCAGAACCATGGAAGCGGGACATTCCACTACTTTACAGTAGACAACTTTGTCATCCATTAGCGTTAACTCCTCCTCCTCCTCTTTGTGTCTGTCATTCAAGCTGGCTTTTCCTGAAGCCCACTCCTCTCTATCTTTTCCATAAGAAGAGCAAGGGACACTCTGTGCAATGCTTTGCTCCCATACAGGTAAATCTGTCTATAGAGCCACCCTCCTGGCCTACCAACTTAGTAACCCTGTTACAATACTTTGTAATAGCCCTTCTGTTCGAATCCGCTGGTATCTGTTCTTAACAAGCCCCGGGGCTCTCTAGGACCATTCCTTTTTCACCATCTCTAAAAGATACTAGAAATTCTCCTGGAGTTGAAGTTAAGCAGTAACTTCCTCACTTTTTTTTTTTTTTAAAGCAATCGGGGTTAAGTAACTTGCTAAAGGTTACACGGCCAGGTGTTTCTGGGTGTGGTGCTAAGTGTCTGAGCCCGGATTCGATCCCCAGGTCATCCCGACACTGGGGCCGGTGCTCTTACTCACTGTGCTACCTGGCCGCCCCACTTCCTCACTTTCTTTAGAACAAAATCTAACCTCTGCTGTTTGGCATCGAAGGCCTTTCCCACCAGGGGCCTCAGTTTATCTGTGTAGCCTCACTGGATGGCTCTACCGCTCCCAACACTCTGCTGTCCAGTCCCAATGGCCTTCTCTTTGTTCCATGTACATGGCATTCCATCACCTGTCTCCCCACCTCTGCACTAGAGGTCTCTTGGGCTTGGAATGCACTACTTCTCAAAATGCAGACCAAGTAGCACTGCTCTGGAAGAAAGCCTGCCCAGATCCCCACAGCTAGTCCTCTCTTCTGATCTTTATGGTGCATATGCACTGCCTCATTCCAACTGAATCAAAGTTCCTGGACTTTGGAAGTTTCAGCTCCCTTTCTGAAGCTGTGTGCCCAATAATAAATACCCAGTGCTGGCTGGCTCGTCTATGTACAGACTCCATTAATTCTCCTATTCTCCAGTCATGAAAGAGCCCTCACAGTGGCTCAGCACTTATATCTATCAGTCTTCAGCAGCCTGGATTCAGGACCTTAAACACATAGATGGCTAAACGCTCTTTCCATACTCCTTATGTAACTCTCCACATGTAGCCAGCTTTGGTTTTGTCTTTTCCCGTGTAGGGACACTTCTCTCTCTGGTCCTATGACTACATCATTCACCCAGAATAGGAGGTCTATCAATCCCTTTCTTTCCCCAATACAGCTAACAACCATGACCCTCAGTTTTCCCCCTCAGGCTCCTAACACTGTTCTGCTGACATTGTCCTCCGTTTTCTATGCGCATCTGGCTAAAAGCTGCCCGGATTAGTGCCTGTGTATCTACATTGATCTCTTTACACAACTAGAATTTTCTGAGGTCAGGCCCATAAAGGAGAGTCACAGCTCCTACCTGAACCAGAGAGTAGCCATGAGAAAAGACTGAGGAGAAACTCCATCATTCTCTGGGCTAACTGTTCAACAGATCTGGAGCTAGCTGCTGGGTGTCCTGTGAGCATCTCAGAGACTTTGGCTGGATGACTATCTCCTTCACTTGGCCTATACTGACTCTAAAATTGAACTACTATTTAAGTAACAAGATTACCTGTCAAGACTTCCTACTGTCCAACTGAAGAGGGTCTCTTTAAGAGAATTCTTACTAAACCTCTTAAAAATCCCCAAATAGAACATTTCCAGTCACCTCTCCGACAGGGGAGTTGTATTTGGTTTATCCTTCACTACTTGTTCACGAGGTAACTAAAAAGAGTTAAAAAAACATAAACCATACCTTCAAGAGTTTCAGAGGATGAAGAATTAGTAGCAGGTCCTAGAACTGCAAAAGACATTTCAAGTGGTTCCATGTTTACCTGGAAGAAAATGGAGTTGAAAGGATTGGGAGGAAAATTAAGACTCATATTCAGCAGATGATCAAGAGAAAAACCCATGACAAATAAAGAGGCTTTGATGAGGAGTGATACAAATTTATTTAACCTAATTCCCAATACATCAAGTCAGAAAAGAGGCTGCAAATGTGAACTTTCTAAGAAAGGAAGAAAGAAGCAGTAGAGGCAGAGTAGTGGGAAGGAACCCAGAGCTCAGCCGCTTCCGCACTGGCCACCTAGGGGAATGCAGGTCACTTTTTTGAAGTCTCACTTTCCTAATCTATAAAATACCTAATAATACATAAATACACAATAGCAAATAAAACAATGTTTGTACTTCCTTTTTCTTAGTAAACAGTAAAACACTATATAAAGTTATTATTATGACAGAAAAACGTATTTTCTGGTACCTTTGAAAGTAAATTGAGTTTACTGACACATGCAATACATCAAAATAAAAAATTTACAATTACAAGTGACAATATGCCTAATCTACCAGGCTTTATTTGTGAAAAATCACTTTCCTAATACCCAAGAAACATTAGAAAAGTGCTTCTTGAACATAATAAACTACTTATACAATAGATGTACAGTATGAAAAATGGCTTTAGATTTAATGATTTTAAATCTTACAGGTCCCATTACAGGTTCAACTTTCACCAAAAAAAAAAAAAAAATCTGCCTTATGAGAAGAGGTAATGATTTCTGAGTGTGTTGTATATGCATAAAAGTTCCAAAGATATCTCATTTTAGGGGTACAACTCATAACAGAACCTATACATTTAATACTCCCAATAATTTTCCCACAAGATTTCGTGAGAATAGCTTCATTAGAAACAGTCAAATATTTTAGGCTTTTTTGAATCTAAGTTAGTCATGGGTTAGTCATCAGAAACCCAAATATAAAATAATACAGTCATATTTTAAGCCAAGGGTTAACTTGGCATCTGTGAACTTCTTTTTAACTGATAATAATATTTCAATAAAATTGGCTTCCTCTGTAATCCCACTAAGTATTTTATTGTGTGCATTTAAAAATATTTTTCTGCAGAGGGTTCACAGGCTTCACAAACTGCCAAAGGGTGACACAAAATTAGGGTAAACTGCCCTATTTTAAGTCAATGTTTGGCTCTTGGTTTTTACAGCAAATGAGCAATCTGAACCCATTCTATTTAAATCAAACAACACCCCCCTCCCCCAATCCTTGAAAGGAGGCAGGCAAGCAAGCATATTAGTTTAAGCACAAATCTGTGACTCAGGTACCCAAAGGAGCTGAGGGCTGCTCTGAGGGCAAGCCTGGCTGGCACAGGCCTGTTCTCACTTACAAGATTCTGTTCTGGCTCCTCAAAGTTTGGTTGAGATAATGCCTCCGAAATGGGTGGTCTTGGGCAAAAGGGAGGATGAATGTTTCTCATATCTTGCTGTCGAACAGGTGTACCGCCTTTCCGCAGTGGGGTATTTGCTGGCAATGATTCGTCAAACACTTCTGGGCTTAGCTCTTCTCCAAAAGTAACTCTCTTTCTGTGCCATGTTTTTTGTTCTGCTGCAGACAAAAAAAATATAAACAATCTTATACTCTGAAGCCTTAGATTTGAAATCTACGTAATGCTTCAGAAAAAACAGCGGCAATAGAAAGTGAACAGCAATGAGGACAATTTGGAATTTCTTCAATGTTTTTAAATTTGCATAAAATGAGATGTAAAATTCTATTTAAAATTTTGCTAGAGTGAATGGAGAAGTTGGAAGTCAACCCGCAAACCCACAGACTCAGTCATCATTACAACACAGGGAAAGCCCACCCCTGCCTGGGAAGAATGGGAGTTTTCTAGCAACCTCTCAGTGTTCAACTCCAGGCTCCTACCACTCCATTTCAGCCTTCTAACAAGCTGCCTGATTTCCTAAGACAACTCCTAACCCTCTCACTTGTGAACTTTACCACTTCACCTGAAATCATTCTGCAGTGGTTAGCATACTTCCACAGCACCAAACCCTCCAGTGATTCTGCAATTATTCAAACCCCTCTCGATGGGGCATCCTCTTATTCTCAAATTAAGTAATCAAATCATCCCAGGGTCCCATTCTAAAGCCACTCACCCCCTTCTACTGTGCTCTGAGAAAAGTCAGCTCATGTACAGTAACAAATCAGCTTTCTTCTTAAATTTTTTCTCCCCCAGAGGTTGCCTCGGGCTGCCAGTTTCCCAACAAGTTCAGCAGCCTGGTTTATGGCCTCATTCCCATTGGCACTCTCAATCGCCAAGCTTATCCATTTCCCATGATTTACTCCCTCAACTGCACACAAAGATAGTCACGTCTCTTGATCTGGTCCTCCCCAAGTGTTTCCAGTCCAGGGCCATGAACTGATCTGACAATAACCTGTCACCATTCCCCTTCTTCCTAAACCTCGCTACTCCAATCCTTCAAGTGACACCTCTAATCCTTGACCCCCCCAAGTTCTTTCTCAGGTCATTATCTCTTTCCTTTCCCCATCTTGACCCCTTATTGAACCATGCTGTCACTTCTCCCGTCCCCTGTCCATTATCCTGTGACTCCGTTGTGCACAGCCTCATCCGTGGACTACTCCTACCATCTGCTGCCTTCACTCCTACTTGCATGTTCTTAAAACTGGAGGAAATCTTGAAATTGTGCTTACTCGTTCTACTCCTAATTTATATTACATAAACTGGGCCCTGACGGAGGCTGAGGCAAGGCAATGCTTACGTCTGACTATTTCCACTCTCCCCAGCTGCTCTTTCAAACCTTTTTACCCCCTCCTCCAACCTGCCATGGGCCTCCCTCCTCCATCCTCACAGCTTTCACTAAAAAGACTGAGTCCCCTCACGAGAGTTCCCTCTTCTCTATCGCCTCACAGCGGTGCTCTGCCACCACCACACTTCTTGACCCCGCCTCTAAGAGAAGACCCTTCTCCCGCCTCAGCAAACACTTCTAGGTGCACAGGTGGTCCTGCTGCACCCTGTTTTCTCCATCAGACGCCTCCTCTAGCATTCCCACTCTTCCACCTCTCCCTGTGTGCTGGCTGCCCCTCTCCTGCCGACAAACACGCCCGTACTGGACCTGGCCAGTGTCTCGGGGATCTTTTGTGCCTACACCCTTTAAAAAGGCTGTCTACAAGGTGCTGCCTCCAATTCCTTTCCTCTCCCTCACTTAATTCTGTGGTCTGACTTACACAGTCATCATTGAACCGAAAAAGCTCTTGTGAAGTTAGTTCCTTGTCATTTCCTAGCTGAAGGGCCTTTTCTCAGTCCTCACCCTTCTTGACCTCTCTGGCAATCCTTGCTACAGTGGGTCACCTTCTTCTCCTTGACACCCTTCTCTCTCCCGGTTCTTTTCCCACCTGTTTTACCCATTACCTTCTCAGTCTCCCTGGGCTAGCTCTTTGTCCAGCTCACGCCCACCATTCATGCGTCTTCCCTCCCCAGAGGCTCTGCCTTGGGCCCTCTCTCCTCTTCTCCCTCTATACTACAAACAAGATTTTCAAATGTCCAGCCCCAACCTCTCCCAACCTTCAACATGGCGTCACCCAATGCCTACTGGACACCATGACGCAGACAGCTCGAGGTATCTCAAGTCCATTCTATCCAACACTGAACTCATTATCTTTCCTCCCAAACCCTTCTTCACTTATTACACTGGTGGCAGCACCACCCTCCTCCCAGTCAGTCAGGCTCCCAAACCAGGCATTATCCTCAACTCTACTCTCATGTTCACCTCCCTTGTACCTCTGCCCTCAGGCCACGCCCTCCCTGCCCCATTCCATCCTCTATTCAGGAGACAATCTTCCTAAAGCACAGGTCAGACCAGGTCACACACTCCCCTCCCCCAATCATGACATTTCAGTACCAAGCACAAACTCCTCTATTTCGCCACCTGACAGCTGGGTCGCTTCTTACCACCTTTCCAGCCTTACTGTATTTTCTTCCCCCCATCTATGCACCCATAAATTTCCTTACCATTTTTCAGTTCTTCACAACCCTTTGAAAGATCTGAGAACGAGAATGATTGCTTTCCATCATACCCAGTGGTGTCACAATGCTCCTAATAAAACAAAACCCAATGACATAGTTTAGAGCCCTAACATTACTTAGGACAGCAGTTGCAAAACTTTTTTCTGCCAAGAATATTAGCAATGTTTAAAATCTCCTTGGACTTCAGAATAGGTGTGGCCTGGGAAACACACAGGGGAGTCTGGATTCTCCTCTTACTAAATGTGACCAGGATAAACTGCTTACTGTCCATACCTATACAACCTTATTCAGTGCTTTATGCCTGACAGAGCAGGATTAAAATGAGAACTATTCGGTCTACCCTCACCACCCATCTTAAAAGGCGGCGTTATCAGACTCCAAGAACTGACTGAGCATCTCCTGGCTTGGTACACTTCTCTAACCCCTGTCCTCTTTCATTCCCATCATCCTGACCCCTCCTTTATCACCATGATATTCCCATTCCTTTTTCTATTTTCATAAGGACCCTCATGCGGAACCATGAAGAGCTTGAAGAAGGAAAAGGCACCAGGACATGGAGGGCAGTCTTAGCCTAAAAGGATGTTTTGTTTCCTGACATGCTCCAGTCCCCAGATGTCCTCTACAGGACCAGCCTGGGAGATAACCTCTCACCTTGGATCTCGAAAAGTGTCTCTGACAGGAATCATTAAAAAATGTGTTAGTGCAAAACCTTGAAGGTGGATTAGCTTGGAAATTGTACTCAAGGCATAATTTAGTAATTAAACAGACAAATGGTAACTAGAATCATATGACTGCATAATTTCTAACCGGAAGGGATACTTTAAAAGCCCCTCTTTTTTACAGAGGACACGAGGACCCAAAGACAGGTAATGAGAGTTGAGCTTAGGATTTCCAAATATAAATCCACTGTCCTCTCCACTATACTTGTTTCCTTATAGAAATCTCTTCCTGCTGGTAATCTCTTTTTCATACTCCCATTACTGGAAAAAGATGAGGGGGTACCCATGCTCCCCACCCAGACCCTCGGTCTCTGTCTTCCAACTATGGAGGAGGCCAGCACTTGACAAAAGAGTGAGAGTTATACAAACCCCAAAGATGAGGACCATGGGAAGCCTAAGAGTCAGCACCACATGGATTTCACCTCTCTTCAACATACAACTGGTTTTCTTTTACTTTCAATTCTAAATTTCCTAAGTTGGCTCCATAAAAGATAGCACCCAGACCCAAGTTCCCTTAATGTATTTCCCTAATAAAGTCCTTCAACACAACAATCCCTCTCAAACCAATTTGGTCCTGAATAGGCACCTAGTGGCCCCCCTACAAATGCACATTCTGTTCAACAAATATTTATTCAGAACTAGGTATAATATACAAATAACTACATAGAAACCCCCCCAATCAAATGTCTGTATTTGTGAAAACAGATATCCATTAAATACGCAAATTACTTCTTTTTAATTAATTAATGCCTACAAATAAATAGGCATACTTCAAACTTTGTTCAGCTTGGTAAAAATTTTATCCTTTCTTCCACAAGAGTGCAGCATGGCTTAGTGGAAAGAATGCTAGACCTGGGAGTCAGAAAGACATATTAGAATTCTTCCTAAGACAATTATCTGTGTGACCCTGGGCAACCATCAGCTATCTATCTAGGTGTTAACTAATTATCATGTTCCCAAGGGGTTACCTAGTACAAGATCCTGCAAGAGGACAGGGGAACTAATGTGGGCTTTGGGGAAAGGAGGATATATTTAGAAAGCACAATGAAGCAAAGTCCACAGAATGGAGTGAGAATCTCAACAGTTTTGCCACTAATTATTTATATGGTCTTGAGAAGTATCAACCTCTTGCCACCAAATGAAGAGGTGGTACTAGGTGATGTCTCAGATCCTTTGCGGCTCTAAAGTGCAATGACTATGTACCAACCACCGAGTAAAATCATTTTCATGATTATAAAAGTCAACCTTGGAAAAGAGTATGGAAGTGAGGGTCAAGCTCAGACAGGAAGGTCTCAGCTCAAGTCCTGCTTCTGGGTGAACTGAGGCAAGATGTCCGGTGTTGCAGGTCACTTTAAAAGACTAGAAATTGTAGAAATTCCTGAGCTATTTAAGAGAGGCTTCCTCACAAGGAGCTTCCTGTATTGATGAAATTCACAGGACAAGCAAAAAAATAAAACAAAGGCCCCTCATCCAGTATACAATGACAAGGAAGGCAGCCGTTTCTGCCAAACACTACAATCGACACAAAAAGAGAAGACAACACTTAAGACTGCTGAAGGTTCTGGAGTTCTGTCTTTCAATCGCCCCCTGAAGAATTCTCTTTTAGCCACATAAGCCTCTAGTTGCAAGGCTGGTACCTGTAAGCTTTCCAGAAGCAGCTTCACAGGGGTCTTCTTCAGCACAGAGCGAAGGAAGGAGGACTCACAACATGAAAGGTCCCCCTTGTACACATGTGCCATGGGTGGCATGGTCGCACTGAATGCTTGGGTGCTCAGTTCTTTCTCAGCTTGGCTTCTTCTTCCACTATATCTCGAAGCAGCATTACTTGCTATTTCTTCCTCTGCACATCCAGCTATGTCCTTCCCTTGAAAAGAGATACACAAAAGCTTAAGATTTTAAGGGTAGGTCAAGCCCATCTGAATTAAAAAACAAACAAACCAAAACAACAACCCAAAAAATTATTTGTTTACAAAGAAAAGCAAGCTTTTGAGAGGATTTTTTTTCCTAATCTTTAAGTGAAGTATCTTATCTTACAGTGCATTCTGGTGTGGAAGCACACTAGGGAAAAGAGCAGGGTCTTACTTTTAAGTCTTTTCTCATCAAAGATGCACCATATGACAGCAAAAATGGTGATGCTACTCAACACTTACCATTTCAGTGTAGCTGCTGGGGCTGAAATAGCCCCAAGTCAAACCCTATCCTTCCTAGTGTTGACCTGCCTGTCCCTTCTTGCTTGGAAGGGTTCTGAAGTCTGGCAACATGGCCTGAAAGGACTAGGAAACTATATAAAATTGGGTGGTTTGTTCATGTTAAACACAGAAAACTGATACTTTAATTATCACTGTGGATCTTGGCATGAAAATGCCATCTGAAATGCCATTACAAGGCAGAAGTATTAATGTAAAAAACTTCAAAAAAATGTTTATCTTTTTCCAGCCTCTATGTGAATTTTTACATAACAAACTCCTATGAATTAATGACTTGCCAGAGGGAACCAGTGGGAAGCATTAGATTTGAGTCTGAAGACCTAGGTTCTGTCAACAGTGGAATTAACCTGGTGATAATGGACATGTAACTCCACCTACCTTTGCCACTTGAGTTTTTTTCACCTAAAGAATAAGGTTGTCAGATTCGATGTCATCTACGTTCCCAGTTTGACAGTAAGACCACGCTATGTAACCCAAGTCCACTCTACCTCTAAAGTGAAGTCAAAGTGCACCCACATCCCCCCCCTTCAGTGCTGTGAGGGCTGCTGCAGAGAAGAGCCGAGAGTGCATCCCAGTGGCGCCAAACTTAAGCTCCACTATTGTTTACAGCCCAGACACAAAGCAATAAGGTTCTCTTTAACAGTGTACTTTATGTAATCTCTGTCAAGCCAAATTACTTTCCTCTAATAGTGTGGGATTTGGGCAACAAGATAAAGCAAGGACACCTTAAGATCAAAGAAAACTATATCCCTAACACAACTTAGGAAGTTTTGAAAAGGGAATTAAAAAGATCAATGACCCCATCCTGCACTCTGTTAATTGTTACCAATGGCTGTTTTGTAGAAGAGCATGGCAGGAATAGCCTTAACTCAGCCTCAAAAGATTATAGAAATTATAAAGAACTCCTGGATTTTCCATTAATAGACAGTAATGAACATATTTCTCCACAAATTTCTGTAAGTCCTTCTTGAGCCTATTAAATGTTTTCAGTCTACTCAACTACTTAGGATAATAGATTCCACATGTGAATGCTTCCCTCCACCAAAAAACCCTCAATTCCTTTTGGATTCAAGGGGACATCTCCAACTTTGAGTATTATGGGACCTGGCTCACACATCTGGCCTCTATTGTGAAAATTCAATACCTTCAAACTTCAGCTTAAATAAACACTAAAACATAGAATACTGTATCCTCAGGGCTGGAAGTGATACAATGATTAACTGAATAAGACTCCATTCCTGCCCTCATGGAGCACACAATCTACTTAGGAGAATGCAAGAAATCAACTGTAACAACAATGTTGTAACTGTAACAACAAAATACATGAGATATAAAAACCAAACAGGCAGTGAGGTGGCCAAGAAGAAAAGAGTGCTTGGCAAACCACTCCACTATCACTGCCAAGAAAACCCCAGGGACAGAGTAATCCCTGCAGTCACAGAGAATTAGACACAAATGAACAAGTGCCAAGGAGGAGCCCAGTTCATACACACCTACTACGTACCAACCAATGTACTGGAAATAATACAAAGGCAAAAACAGTCTCTGCTCTACTGACGTGTGTGTGTGTGTGTGTGTGTGTGTGTGTGTGTGTGCTGAATGGGGGAGATCCAAATCCTACACAATAAGGCAGGAAAGGGTTGGCCCCAAATTGGTAAAGGACCTTGAATTTCGCTAGGTAGTGTGATTTTTAGTCAGCAGTCTAATTCAGAATAGCAGAAGGATTTTTGAGCAAAATAATATTCTTGGATCTATGCAAAAGGAAAATCCAGGGGGAATGACTGGTTAGGAAACTGCAAAAGCTAACATGAAGGTCCTGGACTGGTAAGCTGGCTATAGGAACAGACAGCAGGGGTTAGACATGGAGGAAACTATGAAAGGTAAAGAGAAGGGAAAAACTGGGGCAGCTAGGTGGTGAAGTGAATAGAGCACCGGCCTTGGAGTCAGGAGGACCTAAGTTGAAATTCGGCCTCAGACACTTAACACAAAAACTAGCCATGTGACCTTGGGCAAATCACTTAACATCAATTGCCCTCCAAAAAGCAAAAAAAAAAAAAAAAAGAGAGAGAGAGAGAGAGAGAGAAGGGAAAAATCAGAAGAGAGGACCATCACCCAATCAGATGAAAAGTGATGTCTTTATTAGTAAAGAGTCAGAAATAGAAAACTGTTTTGGGGTAAAGATAATAAACTTGGTTTGGGAAATTTACATTCAAAGTGATGGTACAGATGTCTTTTTGGCTAACTGGATTTGAGTTTAGAGCCTAAGAGGAAAGTGAAGATGAAAATACATATTTGGATGTCATCTGTGTAGAAGTTACAAAGAAATGATGACTTAGGGAGAAGCTGGCTGAGTCTGGCTCCTCCTCAGGGAACCTGAATGGGCTGCAGAGAGGCTGGCCAATGAGGGTCTTGGAATCTCCCATCAATGGGCTCTCTCTCTCAGGAGACAACTTGCTGAATTCACAAAGCCCAATGAACTGCTTCTCAGCCACATCCCTAACAAGCAGCCACAGAGACTAGTCTGACCTGAGCACATAAAGTGATGGGTAATTGGCTACCAATCCAGGAAGTTTAATGAACTTCTGGACAATTTCAATGATGAAGGAGTTTATTTCTTACATAAATCCAAAATTTAACCGCTACTCACTGTTACTGTACATGGTAGGGGCAGTCTGTCATGGTGGACCTTTCCTTACAAACATTCAAGATTTATTCTGATTTTGAGAACCATAAGCATACTGTCTTTCAGGCAAAGGGGGTTAAACTGATTTTATCTAGAATAATCAACAGTTAAAATCAATGATATCTGTAGAAGGGTAGGAAAAGAAGGCAGATAGCAAAAGGTACAGGAAAAAAAGGGGAATGAAGGTATAAGGTGCAGCAGAATATTTAAAATCTGGTAGTTATTAAAGTTGAGAGTGAAAAACCCAAATGGTTCAGAGAGTTTTTTATGTCTGAGGAGACCTAAACATGCTTATACACAGAAGAGGAAGATAACAGAGAGTATGAAGATGTTACAGGACAACAGGGGGATGCTGGATACACCAAGGATTAGCCCTAGTAAAAAGTAGAGGGTAAAGAGAAGGAGGGAATGAGTGAAGAGGCTGGGAGTTTTTAAGAAGGGAAATGAGGGAAATAATCTTTGAGGAAATAGGAATCAGGATGCACTGCTGGGAAATGGGTCAGGCAATGAAGCTTTGGAGCCAAGCAAGGAGGAAAAAGTTCAAATAGTTATAGTTAGACCATGAGACATGGATTCAATGAGCATTCATTACATAGGATTCCTGTGCAAAGCAGTGAGGGCCTAGTATTCTCAAAGGCTAGGTTCATAGATAATGTCCTCTGGTATGAAACCTCCAGTCAAATACTTACTATTCAATTTGTGTTATCTTGACCCTAACAGAGATTATGATCTTTAACATACAGATGGGTCTTACACATGTTAGAGATGCCATAGGACTTGCTTTGGTTGAAAGCAAAATTAGAGAAAAAAAGGATAAAATATTCTCCCAGAATAGGAATTCTAAAATAATGACAAAGTACACAGAGTTATGGACCTAGAGTCAGGAAGATCTGAGTTCAAATCTTGCCTCAAGACACGGACTAGTTGTGTGACCCTGGGCAAGTCACTTTACTCTGCTTGATTCATTTCCTCATCTATGAAATGGGGATGCCAATACCACTTACCTCCCAGGATGGTAGTGAGGATATCCAATGAGACCATATGAAAAGCACTTTGCAAACCTTAAGGAGCCAGGTAAATGCTATTATTAATGCATTTTAAACAGGACATGAGGTCACCACAATAGAAATGGAATAATTACCCCTTGTAGCCCCTGAGAGACTTTTCAGTGAAGTATTCTCTAAAACTGAGCATCCAGACTGCGCAACAATGGATGGATCACAAGAAGATTCCTGGGGGGGAAAAGTGCTGATTAAGGTCAACTTTCTGGGAAACACCAAGTAAACAAACGTTGATTTCTTGTTCAATCTGGTCAAAATAGGCCTGGTTTCATTTTGATCTTATATCAGGCACAGTAATAACTAAGCTATTCTTTGTACTCTAAACAGCCAAAGGGAATCTTTTCAGTTTCCTGGGTCAAATTTGGAAGATAAATATCTGTTTTCTAGTCACTCTATTTCTACAAAGCAGGGTCTTTGGTGACCTTAGAACTGGCCAGATTTTACTCAATGATAAGATCCATGTTAGGAGATGTTTTATTTAGTAGAACATAACTACACTGTCTGAAATGAATTCCTAAACTGTGGTCTTATGCTTCAAAATTCATCAAGATCCAAAATCTTATTCTCACTAAACATAATAATTTTTAAAAGTAGGAAAAGTTGGAGCAGCTAGGTGGTGCAGTGAATAGAGCACTGGCCCTGGAGTCAGGGGGACCCAAGTTCAAATCCAGCCTCGGACATTTATTACTTACTTAGCCATGTGACCTTGGGAAAGTCACTTAACCCCAATTGCCCTGCCCTCCCCCTTCCAAAAAGCAATAAAATAAAAGTAGGAAAAGTCCTACTTCATTAAAGAAGGCCTCCTTTCAGATAGGCCATCTGACATAACAAAAACAATGGAACCACATAAAAATCTAAGGGCAGACACATCCAACAATGCACCCCTATCCACTACCACCACCATATACAATCACTACAGGAAGTCAAGCACTACTTAAATCAATAACCACCAAGTTCTGATGTTTTCTTTCTCAAGTAATTACCTTAGAATGATCTGTCGTATAAGTTTCACAGGTATAAGTTCGGTTTGTATCAGGAAAAGAAGTAATATGGAATATCTGGATGTCAGTCAATTTTTTTTCATCATCAGCTATATTTTCTTTTAAGTTTCTCTGGTAAGATATTCGCCTACGCTTAGATGGTACCTCTCCACACAGCTTGGGCTGGTCGCAACGTTTTGGGCTTTTGTTCTTAGCTGAATTCCAGATGGGAGGTAAAAAAGACAGCTTTAGAATCATTTAAACAATTTACCCTTGAAATTTTAAAAATATTCTATGTATAATTCTGAATATTTTTATAAAATTAATAAAAAGTTCACTTAAAAATTAAGTCATTTTGAAATACTGTAAAAAAAGGAAAAAACCCACTAAAACAGATAAAATGAAAATTTAATGAAATCCAGTAATTCAAGGCTACACTTCTGAAAAAGTTTCTAATGCTGGGTCTGGCTATTAGTGAAGGCTCCTCAGTAGATCTATCTGGTGAGCTGATTCCTTAATTCTGAAAACCTCAGTGGTGTGTTTCTTCATCAAGAAAACAGTTCACACTTGGGGTCAGTCTCCACAAGCGGGAACCTTTAGCCCCTGGGCAGTCTTGCCCCAAGACAGAGCATCATGACTCAGCCTAAGTGGCTCCCTCATTATGAGGTACACAGTAACAGCCTTTTCATCATCATGGACACCAGCACCCAGGCCCACTTTCTTCCCTGGCCTTAACATTTTAAATTCTGATACAACTTTTACTGCCCCAAACACATGAAATTTCAACAAAGCCATCCCTAATCTGTTAAAACAGTCTCATTTACCTTGACTGTTTATTTGTTACAAGGGCATTGGGCAGAAGAGGATTAGTGGCAAGGAGAGCCGGAAAAGACGGAATAGCCTAAAAGAAGGTCATGTAATAAAGCATTTTAAAAAAATTGCACAGACCAGATGATAGGCCACAAAGTATCAAGACACAAGGGTGGCAGCTTTGAAAGTTACCTGTTAAATTTATTTTATATTTAAAAAGAAAAGCAAGCTCTATAGAACACTTAGTTTCATGTGACAATTCTTTTATGTTTTACTATGTATGTGAAAATTAAAATTGTCTTATCTGAACCCCCCTACTTCATGATAAATTAGATAACAGAGATCACATTAGCTAAGCTTTGTATTTCTAGCATCTCCTAAAATAGTAGGCATTTAAAAAGGTTTTGTTGTTGCTGGGTTTTTTTTTTTGCTTAATTTAATTAACCTTGATAGACTACATTGTGATTCAGTTATTCTTATCTTAAAGCAATTCTATCATCAGCAAATCTTCTATAATGACATAAATGACCGACTAGGTCAAAAACACTGAAAAACATTACAGCTGAGGAGGTAAAAACTAAAATCACAAATGTGAATGGATAACGTCTGTCTCAGAATGTATGCTCTGGAGGGAAAGGGCTCAAATCTTACTGACTTCTATTAAAGAGTATCAGTCACAATGCTACATATTTATATTTGAAGATGGTTCCAAGCAATTGTTGGAATTGGAATCTAACCTACTAAGGCTATATGACCATTACAACAGGCACAGTAATGTCAAGCTAATTTTCCTTTTTCACAGCTTTTCTGATTCCACAATTAAAGATGACCATTGGTTTATAAAGCAGAGTTTAAAAGCTGAGGTGATGGATGATAAATGATTATAAAGAAATATTTTTAATACAAAGACAAGCAGTTCAGGTCTCAGTAAATATTTGTTGAGTTTAATGGACAAACAGGATTGCTTCACAGCAGGAAGCTGAAGGGCAACTCAAAGTACTCCCCAGGTATTCATCAAATGCATTTTTTTTTGCCAGGAACCAAAGTTTATAATGTATTCTGCATAAAAATTCTTGGCAAAATCGACTTTGTTTACTTACTGCAGTCTGCTTGAAAGTCTCCCTCTGGCCCTGAATGTCCAGACTTTCCTTCGTTTTCCTTTACCTGGTGAAAAGCAGATTGGAAGGCAGAAATTCGCTCTCTTAACGAATCACCATTTCTATATCGAAAAGGGCTGGCCTGCTAAAGTATAAGAACAGAGGAGGTCAGTCCAAAATGCATATCCTATATTCCATACCTAAAACTGCACTATTTAAGCATTAACCACTTAAATACATATGATGATAAATAACTGTTAAATTCAGGAGGCTCTATTAATAAGTTTGTTGAACAAGTAACTGAATGCTTTCCTTCCTGAAAAACACACATTTAAAATATCCTACCTGCAGCTTTCTTTCCCACACACAAAACCCTCCTCTATATGAACCCAAGGGCTACTTGCAAAGATGAACACAAAAGTCATTGGTAACATACAACCTAATTAAACTAGAGCATTTTAAACGACCCCAGATTTCATCTAAGTTGGGATATAACTCACTTGACATCGATGACACAGTACAAAAAAAACCTCTAGCTTCAGTTAACGGAAAAAAACCAAGATCTCAAAGTTAAGGTTAAAATGCATTTAACTAAAAGAGATAAGCAGGTTACCAGTATTATTCAATGTTGTTTTAGAGCATTTAATACAACCATAGATAGTACAAAATACCCTAGAATATACCTGCCAAAACAGACCCAGGAACTACACGAATATTAATTATAAAAATCACTCTTTAGAGAAAGTCAGATTTAAATAATTGGAGAAATATTCATTGTTCATGGGTAGGGAGGGCAAAGCCAATATAATAAAAATGACATCTAACTAAACCTATTTATTCAATGCCATCCCAATTAAATTACTAAAAAAACCATTTAACTAAGTTAGAAAAATATAATAACAAAAGTCATTTGGAAGAACAAAAGGTCAAAAATGTCAAAGAAGGTAATAAAAAGTGTATTTGAAGGAGACTTAGCAGTACCAGACCTTAAGCTATTTATAAAGCAGTAAATACCAAAATTTTTTGGTACTGGCTAAGAAACAGAAAAGTAGATCAATAGAAGAGAGTAGACATGATATACAGCAGTAAAGATTTAAGTTTTAGGATAAGAATCCATTATCTGGTAAAAATTGTTGGGAAAGCTGGAAAACAGTATGGCAGAAGTTGGGCATAGACTAACATCTTAAACCACGTACCAAGATAATCAAAACGGATACACAACCTAGATACAAAAGGAGATATAGCAAGAAGATTAGAAGACTATGGAACATATTATTTATCAGACTCAGGTCAAAGAATATATGAAGAAACAAGAAATAGAGAGCACTGTGAAGTGTAAATTTCAATTACATTAAATTGAAGTTATTATACAAATAAAACCAATGCAGTCAAGATTGGAAGGAAAGCAGAAAATTGGAGGAAATTTTTCATAGACAATCTCAGATAAAGGTCTCATTTCTCAAATGTATACAGAACTTGGTCAAATTTATAAGAATACAAGTCATTTCCCAAGTGATAAATGGTCAAAGGATATGATGAAGAAATCAAAACTATACAGTCATATGAAAAAAGGCTCTAAATCATTATTGATTAGAGAAATGAAAATTAAAATAACTTTGAGATGCCATCTCACACCTATCAGACTGGCTATAATGAAGATGCACTTCAACTGGGGAATGGCTAAACAAGTGTGGTATGTAATTGTGATGGAATACTACTGCACTCTAAGAAAAAATGAGCTGGTTGGTTTCAGAAAAACATGGAGATTTGTACGTATGAAGGAAGATGCTATCCACCTCTAGAGAAAGAACTGACAAAAATATGTATATTATGGTTTTACATAAATGGAAATGTTATTGTTTTATAGTGAATCCTGTTTTTTCTTTCATTTCTCATTTTGTATTTAAATTTAAAATAAATAAAAAATTAAAACAAAATTTCTCCATGCCTCATTCTGTGTATTCTATTTTTATGAGAATTAAAAGTTCATTCTAAGTATGTTGAGGTAACAACACCACATTGACGAGCCGATCCCTGAAGATCAGCCTTATCTATCTTAACCAAGAAATCATTGACAGAGACTATCCAAAGAGCTGGAGGCTGAGTTCTTATTAAGGATAACAGTTCATCACCCAGGTTGTCAAAGGATGACACTGTGAATTCTACTTCTAGTCTGATGTTGCAAAGGTGAATGGGAAACAGAACCAGACCAAAAGGGAAGGGCAGGAGAATTGGAATAAACAAACCAGACCAGAGGGCTCCAAAGTTCTCTCCCAGAATACCAGGAATGATACAGTTTTGTTAAAAAAAAAAAAAAAAGTGCCCTGTTTAGGGTATAACACCCTGCTAAAAATTTTAAATTTAAACCTTCAAACCTTAAAGTCTCTTCCTTTAATCGGATTAACAGCTACCTGAAATACTCAAGAGTAAAAAGAATTTCAATTCTAGCATGGGTTCACAGTGAAAAGAAGGGCTATTGAGGAAAGCCAGATATGTAAAGTTGGGCTTTGCAGGCACAGAAGGCAGACTGAATGAGAATAACCAGGAATCAGTGGGAGAGAACAGGAAGGTGAGAAGAATGAGGAAGTACCTGAACTGTTTTTTTTTTTTTTCAGTATTGCCTTAGGCACTGCTGGGAGTTGGCAACGTGGACACGACCCCACCAAAGCCACCCCAATCATGATTTGGCAATTACAGGGACATTGTGATAGGCTCAGTCCGGGAGTCCAGGAGGTTCTGCTTCTGGCACATTGGGCCTGGGTAAGTTTTTTCTAAGTAGCCAGCCTTGCTGCCTTTGCCTGGGCCCTCTTTCCCAAACCAGACAGCTCCTAGCAGCACTGTTTGCTTCTGGTAACATATAACCACAGATGACTAAGGGCTGGAAGGGGTCTTAGCTCATTTTATAGATGAGAAAACTGAGGCCCAGCGAGCTTAAGTGACTTGCCTAAAGCCACAGGTAAGAGTCAGAAGGATTTAAATTGAGCTGAGGCCCAGACTCTAATTTCAGTCCAAGCTCTTTTCCCACTCCGCTACTCTGCCCCAAGGCTTAGGTCATCAACCCAGAGTTTGTCCCAGAAAAGTATATGCCCTTATAGGTCTTTTCAGTATCACTAGTTATTTTTCACTTTAAATATTTGTATGCCAACACAAATTATGGAAAAGGGAGGTAGGTAAAACTGGGAAGGTATAAAGTTGTTAATGAAACAAATATCCAAAAACTTAGTTTTACTTAACTCCAGGGTGGGTTTATTCTGATGGACATTTTTTTTTAAAGCAATTGGGGTTAAGTAACTTGCTCAAGGTTACACGGCCAGGTGTTTCTGGGTGGGTGCTAAGTGTCTGAGCCTGACACTGGGGCCAGTGCTCTTACTCACTGTGCTACCTGGGCGCCCTGACAGTTACATTGCTAAAAAGTTTCACGATTCTAGCAAAACAACTAAGGCATTTACCTCCCTCAAAGAAAACCATAAGCTTTTTTTAAAGCACTCAATGAAAAACAAAAATGTTTTCAATATATAGAATGCCCATAATATTGTTTTAGAACAAATTTGGTCTACTATCTCTTAAAAGCAGCATTACAATATGTATTTATCATTAGCAGCAGGCATTAAAAAAAAATGATTTTGTAAAGGTTCTACCACTGGCAAAATTTGAGAATCAGTGTTTGAATGAGGAACCAGCTGACAACATGAAAGGAGGCTTAGCTTAAGAGTGACATTAGGCTGCAAATTCCTAAAGGAAAAGGGGAAAGGAGATAGAAACATTGCCCCTTTCTTGTGATTTTCTCAGTCTTATAGTCCCATGTTTTTATCTGTATCTATAAAGATTATGATAACAACATAATGTAAAAATCCCCCCACTCCAAGGGGAACTTCTCTATCTCAAGTCCAAGTGCTCAAAGCTCCTGCAGCAATCCGGGGGTGGGATGGGGATGGACAGGGACTTCTGCAGGGAACTGCCCTGTTCTACAACTGGAGGGTTAAGTGACTTGTCCAGAGTCACAATGCCAGTTGGCACCAGAAGTGACCCTTGAACCCAAGTCCTCCTGGCTTGGAGGTTAGCTCTCTAGCCACTGGGTCATATTTCCTCCAAATTCAAGATAGAGAGTATAAGTAAGCTAAGCAGAGTAATTTGGTCAAGTGCCTTGAGCTGAGTGAGCAAATGTTTTCAAAGCTCACACAAATGAAAATAATACATGCAAAACATATCTCTTCCTCGGAGACTATTAAGGATCCATCCAAGTTGGGGTCAGCCAGACCATTTTCTGTTTTTGTTAAGCCCTTCTCCCCGCAGGTGCGTTCTGCACTGTATGGATAATGATCTGTTAAGAATCACAGAATTCTGGAACAAGGAGGAATTGGAAGAAACCATTTGGCTGAGCTCTCTCAGAAGGCCCAGTCAGGACCCCTGAACCAGATTTACTGTCTCCCAGTGAAACAGAAAGGTGGGAAAGGCTCGGAAAAATGGACATCAATTCCATTTTAGCTAAAGAATATACATGAAAGAAAAAAAAATCAGTAGAATTATTTACAGATCTGAAGCTTTTACACTGTATATTCAGTTCTTTTTGTCAAGGTTTCTGCCTGCAATATTGTCAAAAACAAAGAAAGATTATTTTATGTAGAGTAATAGAGGGAAAAAATTATCTTATCTATATATAACTTCTTTACATTTTCTCTTCTCATCTCAATAAGTGAACTTCCATAATGCATTAACATACTTCCCTAACATTCCCCCCAACCTTGATTTCTATCCTTTTGAAAAAAAACCTAATTATTCTAATTTTCCATTTCTATCAAAAGTAACACTAAATAAACAGTAAGTATGTTTCCAATTACAGCAAATACCACAAATAAAAAGTTCTGTAAAGCTTTCAAATTACCTCCCATTAGGTTCTAGAGTGGAAGAGGAACAGACAGTTAAAATCTGGATGCCATGTTTGTTGGTGATCTGTTCACACTGAATTTTACTTTTAGTCAAATGTGCTCATAAAGCAAGGTTGCTGCTACCAAAGCAGCAGGGCATTTTAAATTCAAATAAGGTCATGCACATTTATGATGCAAACTGGACCTTTATGACACACTTATTAAAAAGAAAAGACAAGCCAGTATTCAGGCAAGTCTTAAATTATTTTTACTAATGGAGAGCAACAAACAGAACCAGTCCCCAACTCTGATGTGCTTTCCTATCACATTTGACTATGAATAAGCCTGGGAATTTACAGCATTTCAAACCAAACAGCCAAACCAGAGAATTAAAAAGGACACTAGCAATTTCTCTTCTCAAGGCCATACTCAGAAGCTTGAGCACTTCCCATTTTCTTTCCAAACAATTTTTCCTACCTCCCCAGGAGCGAAGGTGCTTGGGATTAAGAAGCCTCTTCAGACATCCACTGGGTTACCATGGTCCCTTCTACCTGCTCCAAGATTCTATTCTAGAACTGTGCACCTCCTGGGCCTCCCTAGGTCAGCAATCCCCTCAACATGGGGATTCCTGTCCAGGGGCAGACTGTACCCCAGCCAAAATTCCTTCTTCTTGTGGCATTTTTATCCACTCCCTCAAGAGTGGATGGCAGAAAATCTACCTATTATAGCCAAGGGGCTAGAGGCTTTCTTTCCTTTAGACTTTTAACATTCCATGGGCACTAGGGTAGCATAAAAGGGGTTCCTTACTCTCATTCTATGAGTGACTGGATTTTTGGATGTTTCCTGGCTCAGACATCCCTTAAAAATGCAGATTTATAACCCAACCTTGCCTGTGCCCCAATGTCACTATCATCCAGGTTCTCTTTCAAACTGATCACAGGAAATTTAAGCTAGGTACTGGGATTTTGGGGTGGGGGTTTCCTCACATTCTCCACATGGCAAGGATACCAGTGGAGCATTCTCCCATAGGACAATTCCATGGTAGTGGCTCAATCATAGATTTTTCTGATCACAACCTTTAACAGTATTGTGACTAAGTAATTCCTTACTTATACTATATTGCAACTTCAACAAACCCATCACATATGCCTTTTCAGGGCCCTCTGGGTCATCCTTGACTTCAATTTTTGGGGAACGGGTAGTGTTTTAAACCACTTCTTGCAGACAAATCACCATTACCAATGTCCTGAAGCCTCCTGATATGCCCGTGTGTCTTTCCAATGCTCTCTGGTTCATTGGCAAGAGCGTAGCACAGTGCTCAGCACCCTGGCCCTTAATAAATAGTTCTTGATTGGGTAATTTGATGCTTCAAAAATTAGTGTTTCAAGTTCATGGCCACATGACATCATTAAAAAATATGTTGCTAAAATGAGAGACTTTTCAATTCTAAGGCTTCACCTTATACCTTGCAAGCTGCCAAGCAGCCGATCACCCGCTGACTAAGTCGCATTGATTAAGTTCTGGGTGCCAGGCTACAAAGAAAGGCAAACCACAGGAGCTCAGTCTTCTGGTGAGAGCATGACATGCGAACAACCGCAGGAACAAAGCCCGTATCAAGAGAAATTGGGCGGGTATCAGAGGAAAGGGCATTAAAAGGAAGGAAAACTGGGAAGAGCTTTTTGCGCAAAGTGTGATTTTAGCTGAGACCTGAAGGAAGCCCAAAGGCAGAGAGGAGGAGGGAAAGCATTCCAGACACGAAGAACAAGCAATAAAAGTTCCTGGAGGGAGGAAATGGGAGAACTTGGGTGAAGAACAGCAAGGAGGTGGGTGTCACTGGGTCACAGGGTACATAGAGGGGATTCAAGGCGTTGAAAAGCCTGGAATGATAGGAAGGGACCAGGTTATGAAGGGTTTGTGCAAATCAAACAAAGGACTTTATATCTGATTCTGAAATCAATAGGAAATCACAAAATTTTATTGAATAGCGGGCAGGGAGAGCTAGGCGGTAGAGTCAAACCCATGTTTTTGGAAGATTAATTTGACAGCTGAATGGAGAATGGACTAGAGTGGGGAAAGACTGGAGGCTGGAGGACCAAACAGCAGAATATTGTAGTAACAGTCTAAGTGTGAGGTGATGAGGGCCTACACCAGGATGGTGGAAGCATTGGAGGAGAGGAGGGGGTCTACATGAGAAATGCTACAATGGTAAAATTGATGTGCCTTGGCAAAAGATTGGATTGGGTGGGGTGGTGGTGAGAACAAGGAATCAAGGATGACATCTAGATTGGCCGTCGAGGTGATAAGGAGAATGGTGGTTGTGATAGTAATGGAATATAAAGATTCCCCTGTATTGGCTTGGTTTTCAAATAGATTGTGTTAAAACCCAGAGCTTGTTAATCCCACCTGTGGGATGGACTTGTTGATGTAAAAAGAGAGTCCTGAACTGGGAGGAGCTGGTGATGTGGATTTGGAGAGACAAGAGAGAGGCAGAAGAACTTTTTGGAAGCAGCACCCTTGTGGAGGCAGAGAGAGACTGAGAGGATTGCTGAGGGCCACTTTGAATCGCCCTGGACTTTTGAGACCTGCCCCCGGAGCCGCCAAGGACTGAGGAGACATGGCTGTTTTGCTGGTACTTTGTCTGTTTTGATGTTGTTTTGCCAGATTTGTCCACTGGTGAAAGACAGTCCTGTTGTTGAAGAAGTCCTGGAACCTGGCTGTTGGCTAAGAGATCCTGAGACTGTCCTGCAGACAGAGAGTGAATACTGTCCACTGGTGAAGGACAGTGCTGTTGTTGCAGGGGTCTGGGAACCTTTCTGTTGGTTCAGAAGCCCTGAAGAAGGATTTTCTTGTTGTATGTTTACAGAAATCCTAGGAGAGGGTTTTGCTAATGTTTTCAGGGGTTCAAGGACTGTTCTGCAGACAGAGGATGAATTAATGAAGAGACTGGCAATGTATCTTGTGGCCTTGCTAAGCTTTGTCTCCCTAGGAACTAAGATTGCTGAGAACTTGCCTTGTGTCAAGATGAAGAAAAGACCTCCATTTGGGTATTAAGCTAGATGTAACTCTGGGGTGGATTCAATTGTGATCCAGGGGTGGGGAACTTTTGACTTTTTTGTGTTTCTATGGTTGAACACGTGAATGTACTTTACTTATGTTTGGAAACTAATCTCCATTTGAGAAGAGGGACTTTGTGGTGGACTAAATGAAGGTACAGCCTAGGGATGGAGTAGTATTTAGAACAGGGACTTTGTAATTGATTGAATCAATGTAAGGTCCTGGGGTAGGGTAGTACTTGGAGATTATTTAATCACACTTGGTAAATGCTGTATTTTGAATTATGCTATATGTTGATTCTCTCTGTTCTTAATTTGTCACTGAATAAAATGGAGAGCACCTATGCTGGTATTCTGAACCTTGGGAAGTTGCCTTTCCTTGGCATGACATTACAGTGGTCCCCTCAGCAACAGGGAAGTTAAGAAGAGGGGAGAGTTTAGGGGGCAAGCAATGAGTTAGTTTTTGACACAGTGTTTAATGGGACATTCAGTTTGAGGTGTCTAAAAGGCAACAGATGACATGAGACTAGAGATCAGGAAAAGAAGCTAGGCCTGAACAAATACATCTGGGAATATTCTCTTATGTGCCAAGCAGAGAGAAGTGGGAGAGAGAAGTGTCATGAAAAGCAAGAAGAGAGCAACAGGAAGAGGACTGAGGAAAGGCTATTTGATCCGGCAATTAGGAGATCATCGATAAATTTGGAGAGAGCAGCTTTGACTGAATGCATCAGAAGCCAGAAAGCAAAGAAAAAGAGTGGGAGGAAAGGAAATGGAGCCATCTAGTACATTCAGCCTTCTCAGGCTGTTTATCAATAAAAGGGAGAGGAGGTACAGGACAACAGCCAGACAGATCGAGTGAGGGTCTTTTTTTTGAGGATGGGGGAGATAAGGGTATGTTTATTTGTTTTATGTTGTAGGCAAACAGCTGATGTTGGAGGGGGAAAGAAAAAACACAGATTCTCGTGGAGCTATTAACTGGCCCAACCATTCTGGGAAGCAATTCAGAATGATGCTGTGACTAAAATGTCCATACCCTTTGACCCAGAGAGGCTGCAGTGCTCACTACCACCTCGCCATATGGGCCCTTCTAGAAAGGAAGTAAATGCCTATTGCTCACGTAATGGCTAAACAAACTGTGATACATGAATATAAGAAAGTATTACAGCATCATAAGAAATAATAAGAAAAATGTGAGAACAGTAAGTTTTCTATGAACTAATAATGCAGAGTGAAACGAAGTAGAATTTAGAAAATATATATAATAAATAGAAATAAAAAGAACCAAAAATAAAAATCATGAAACTGAATACTGTACTTATAAAGACTGTTTGTCTCCAGAGAGAAAATGAACCTTTCTCCATTCTTGGCAGAGGTGGGGGAATATAGGAACGGAAGCCTGCATCTGTCAGCAAATAAGGTTGATGTGTTTGTTAGTTTTGCCTAATTTGCTTTTTCTATTTGGTTACCAAGGGTGGTCCAACAGGTAGGAAGATTATAATTGGAAACATACTATCAATCAAAGCTCTCACATCAAATATGAAATTAAAAAGAAGTTTAGATGTTAGAGGACAGCAAGCTCAGGATCCCAGAAAAGAATGTGAAGGGTGTTCTCTTGCATTTAATCAATGTTTCTGCTTGGTTTCTTGTGTATCCCAGACTCAGGGAACGACAGCATGACAGCACCAAGAGTTCAGTCCATCTGCCCACCAGGAGTGGAACTCCATTAGCACTACTCCTTTCTCCAATCAGATCCCTTCACATAGCTTCCACTTCTCCTCTGCACTCTCTACTCCTAATTTCAGGTCCTCAACAACTCTCATCTGAGCTACCGCAATAGCTTCTTGCCTGGTCTTCGCCCTGCCCCCTGAAGCAGCCAGCACATGGCAGCAAAGACCTAAGACCCCACCACGCCCTGCTCATGATGCTCTCTCTTCCTTTCCTGCCACAAATCCCTCTGGCTGTGTGGCAAAGCCAGATACCCCCTTTCCCTATGTTCTTACAGAGGACAGCAAACAAATTCAAAGGCCTCTGGCCCCAGCCTACCCTTCCCAGACGCTTCATTACATGCCCCCTAGTGTGCTGCTTGTTCTGATCCATTTTCTCTCCTGTTTTCATGCCTTTAATCTCTGCTACTCATTTCTCTTTGGAAGGATGTGTGGCTCTCTTCAAAGGTCAGGCCTTTCCTGAAGCCCTCAGCTGCTATTGCTCAGCATATTCCCCCCATTATCTTACATCTGCTCTGAATCTATTTTGTACTTAATTCATGTCCATATATAATGTGTATAAACATGTACAAATGTCGTACCTCTCATTCAACAATTCTCTGCTGATAATCAGAAATGAAATGAGTGCTACATATAGTGAGGATTCCCCATGGAAGAGTAGGGATGCAATGTTGTTTCTTATTGCTGGTGTGCTCATGTGCCATTGACACTCAGAAGTATTCAGGAGAGGCAAACAGTTTTAAAAAACAATAAGCATTAATTAAATGCCAAGATGTGTCAGGCACAGCGCTAGGCACTGGGAGCGGCCAGAGCTGAGGCCACCAAACAGTCTTTGCTATCGATGAGCTTACACACTAGACCGTGGCACAGGAAGCACCAGTGGGGCCCTACTTCTTCCACTGGGAGTCTGTGCAGGACGTACTCCACCATCCTGCCTATATGTGGCAATCATTACGCACCTTTCTGGACATACACAGAAAATTGTTGAATTAAGGCTGCCACATTTACACAGACTTACTGAAGGTCAACCAAGTACATAAAATACATTAGGGAATTTGCATAACAGGAAGAATGTGGTCTCTGCTCCTAACTAGAATGTGTGAAAGAAGTGAACAAAACTGAGACAAATTATGTTAATAAAAAAGATCATTTCAAGAACTTATTAAAAAAACACATACCTGTACTGAAGAAGCTTCTACCAAAGGAGAGCCATTTGCATTTTTTAAATTCCTTTGCTGAGCAATGTATTTAATGAGAAAATTTGTTTCAGGAGAACCTCTGACTCCAATTGTGGAACGGCGCCTTGATTTTTTTAGCAAGGATTTTCCTAGAATGAAAATTTTCTTACAATTTAGGAAATCCCCTGAAAAAAGTACTCAATAGTTAACAGTTTAATAAAGCTTATTAATATTTAAAGTTCTAGTAGAAAATAGTCTCCTGCATACAATCAGCACACATATGGATTTTAATGGACATTTCTTTGCCTATTTCCTACCCATGAAGAATACTGGGCTTGCCCACCTCAATAATTTAGTAAGTATCTACTACGTTTGGTGCTGAGGACAGAGAGACATAAAATAAGTTCTTGTTCACCAGGCCCTTACGTTCCTTGAAGAGGCATGTGCTCCACTGACAGGCCATGGCCTGAGCAGAGGATGGGGAGAAAGGCACTAGCAGCCATGGATACCAGAAAAAAATCATGAAGGAAGGCAGGGTTCTCCGATGCAGACATGTGAACCACGGACAGTCCAATATGACCTAGAGAACTTGTTTCCAGTTTCACTCAGAGACCAATAAGCCTTTAAGGCACATGCACCTGCTCATTATACTTGTCCCAAACAACAATCAATATTAGGCTGCTTCTGCCGCTCACCATCTCCTGAGAGAGAACATGTACACAAGATATAAAATGAAGGCATACATTTTCTTGAAGCATAGTGAATGTGGGAATGTGTGGGAAATTGTTTTGTTTGACCAGTCATTAATGTTTTTCCCCTCAACTGGAGGATGGGAAAGAAAGAGGCGTTAAGGATAAAACAGCCAAAAGAAGAGAAAAATGAGTCAGTGAAACATTTCTTTCTAAATGCACAGAACAGCTGGACAGAAGGCCCAAAAGAATCACAGATAAGCGGGAAAACTTTCAGAGTTATATATTTAAAAGTTATACCCAGGAGAGGTTCATAGTTTCAGGAACCTTTTTCCTGTTCTAATATGTGGGGGTGGGGGGGGGAGAGGTAGAGAAGGAAAGGGAGAAGGAGAAGGGGAGAGAGATAGAGATGCTTTAGTGTTTGCTAGTAATTTTTTAAAAGTAAAAAAAAAAAAAACCTAAGCTACTTTCTCCCTCAGTCTATTTACTGATCAGTCAGGTCTCAAACACTTGAAAATATGTACACTGGCCAAAAACTAAATTATTTGGCACATGTAAATTTCTGCTCAAAGAATGTTTACATTAAACGCACCTACCTGGATTTTAAGTTCCTGATGAAGCATATCTATCCACTCAATTTTTATACAGGATGTCCCAAAAGTCTTAGTGCACCAACAAAGCTTTAAAACTGTACAAGACTTTTGGGATTCCTTGTAGTTATACATTTTTTTGGCCTTTTGGAAGGCAATTGGGGTTAAGTAACTTGCCCAAGGTTACACGGCTAGTTTTTTTGTGTGCGTGTTAAGTGTCTGAGGCCAGAACCAAACTCGGTTACTCCCGACTCCGGGGCTGGCTCCGGAGCTGGCGGTTTACTCACTGCACCACCTAGCAGCCCCTATTTACACATTTAAAAAAATGCAAATTTGCTCAATTCATACAATATCTTGTACTTGAAAAATCTCTCTGAATTTTTCTAATCAAACCTATCAAATGCGAAATATTCTTATTGGCATGTCATCATTCCAAGATAATCCATTCTATTTTGAGATAACTCTAAATATTACTTAAGTTCTTCCATGCACAGAGGCTGAATGAATGAGTGAAAAAGGACTTACTAAGTGCTTACAATTTGCCACACAGGGTGAGAAGCACTAGAGAGGGACACAGAGATAAGCTAGAGGATTCTGGCCCTCCAGCTGATTTTCTAATTAGGGGAGGTAAGGTAAAGAGGAAAGTTCAGCAGGAGGGCAGACAGCAAAGTGCAAAGGAAGAGAAAGACATCATATTCACCCTACTTCTTCCCCATCCCTGGGCAAAACATCAAACAATCCAGCAAAGGCCTGGGTTCCCATACCCTGACTAGCCCAGAGACACCTTCCATGTAGTCTTAAAGGACCCTAGAAGCAAAACTGTCCTTTATGAGGTCAAGTACATCTCCTACACACAACCTTTGCTGACCCACAAGTCACAGCTTCTCACTCCCTCCATCACCAACCCTTGTTTTGTATACATTTTCCATTTACTTACTGGTGTACTTGCTTGTTTTTTCACATTAGACCCAGCACAGTGTTAGACAGTTGAATTCAGACACTGTCATCTAGTTCAAGCCTCTTCAAATACAGAGGTCCAAAGGGCTGAACATCTAGCCCAAGCATCACTCCCAGCAGGAGCAGCTGAGACAGAATCCCAAACCAGACCTGCCTCAAGTCCGGAGACTAGCATCAGGCTTTTTCCTAAGCCACAGATTTGTGGCAACCCTGAGCTGGCCACAACTGTCTTTCCTTATCCTCATCCTCCAAAGTGAAAATGTATCTTCCAATACCTAATTGACATGAACTGAATAAACTTCCAAGAAATTCCAAGGGGACAATCATTCTATCATAGCAAAGACACCTACTCTGTTTTCTCATTTTTCTTTCCATGAATAATTACATATTGAGAGTGGATTGCAAACCTAGGAGCCCATCAAGAAAGAGAATGTCAGCTCAGGCACAGAGCCCAAGAGATCCGGGATAGCAGTCAGTCCTGTGGTTTTGTGCCCCAAGCAGACGATGGCTGGCTCCTGGATACCACAGTCAGAGTGCAACAAGGAAGATGAGGGGCCAGAAGAAAATCAGGGAAGGCACCGGCAGGGTAGCCAGAACAAGAGGCCACTCCCAGGCAGCGGTCAGCTTCTGGAGGATTAGTCTTGTTTCTTTTGGCCAGAGGTCAGAACCAGGACCACTGGGTAGAAAAGGCAGAGACAAACTGAGGCTGGAGGTCAGGCAAAGTTTCCTCAGGTGCAGAGCTGTCCCAAGGGCGAGGGGCTGCTTCAAGTCCACCTCATTGCCTTATGACAGCTTCGGGAATACCTGGCAAAGGATTTTTTTTCAGAGGTGGGCTGGGGACTGGGTGTCTTCTGAAATCCCTTCCAACTCAGAAATTCTTGGTGTATGTTCTGTGTGCATGGATCACAAGACTGCATTAATTATCCGGTGAAGCCTCGAGGTCAGTCTTTATACTTTGTTATTCAAGTATAGCATAATCCTATTGTAACTAGATGAATGGGGTAAGAAATGATAATGAGATTTCTCTCCTTTAGGATATTTTGGGAAATAATCTTCCCTTCCCAATCATTAACATAAATATTCAAAAGACCTTCAGATTGTCCCCGTGGCTAAGATACAAAATAAGACTTGACAAGATAGGCCTGGGACCATCCAACCCCAACAGCTTCAATGTCCTGGCCTACTAGCCTTTGACAATATATATATATAAAAAGATCTAGGGGAAAAAGATGAGGTTTCAAAATGGCTGGTGAACTCCACAGATGGCAGGGGCTTTCCCCCTGTAGCGTAGTGACCACTGTGGGTACAAGGAGCTTGGAAAGAGGCTTTGGGGAAGGATACTAGACTCCATTTATGGGCAGGAGGGTAGTAAGTTCTCAAACTCCCTTCCATACTGAAGAGAAGGCATAAAAAGGTTTAATGCAAATCAAGGGCTATCAAGACCAAAAAGAGATAGACTGGGCACCTCTGTCGTAAGTATTTCTATTTGGCCTCTTTTGAGAATTTTGCCTTACAAAAACAGAATCAAATTAAGCAGGTGATAAGCTTGGATCACATGTACCCAAAGATATAGGAGTATGTGCATGTGTATTTTAAATCTGGTCCTACCTGCTCTTGGACTTTTTGTTCTGCAAAATATCACCTGAGGACAAAATACATTTTGACTTATAACATCCTATGAATGCTCTCCTATCTAGACTGACCAGACCTAGAATGTGGACACATGTAACAACATACAACACATCCACAAAAATCCTACTCTTCTGCTTCTGGGAATGTAGGAGTGACCCCGGAACTTTGAAAACCTGGGTGGCAGACTGCAAGTGATGATGGATTGGATCTAATCAGTATAGGTTTCATGAGACTATCATCTGAGGATGAATCCATAAGCTAAGTTTGGAGACCAAACACCACCATGAAGTTGGCCAATTAGCTGTAAATTCTTGTAGCCACAACAAAGAAAAATGGTGGTAAAATCACAGAATAATTTGAGTTGGAAAGGGTTTCAGGGGCCATCCAGTTCAACCATCCACAAAAGGTATTACCACCAAACATTCCCCACTCAGGCAGTCTGTTGCACTGTGGGAGAGTTCTAACTGTTAGGATGGCTTTCCTGACATCAACCACAGCAGTTTCTCTACAATCTCCATTCCCTGCTCCCTGTGCAACCCTCTGAGGTCATACAGAAAAATTCCATTTTTATCCTCTGCATGATTTCCCTTCAAATAGATACCGACTGCTCCCCAGTCTTCTCTTCCTCAGGCCAAACATGCTTTGGCCAGTCCTTTGATGACATGAGCACAATGCCCTCTGCCATCCTGACTGACTTCCCCAAAGGGCACAGAAAAACACCATGCTCTGGAAGAGGGCTGGAGACAGCAGAATACAGTGGCCCAATCAGTTCCCTTTCTTTGGAAGCCATGCTTCTCAGTGCAGCTTCAAACTGCCTTTCGGACTACCACAACAGCGAATTCACACTGGGCTTTGAGGTCTCTAAAAAGCCCAGGTGTTTTCCAGAACAACTGCTATCTAACTGTATTCGATTAAACCTAATGCTCTAGTAACCAAGACCTTTTTGGGTCCTACCTCTCTGTCCTAGTTTTGTGTCATCTGCAGACCTGAGAAGCATGTGGCTATAGAAGTAAGATCAAACACAGACTGGTAGGCTAATCCGGAGACCTCCTGCCATGCTGACATCGAACCACTTAACAACTTCTCTTTCAGTGTGACTAGCCAACTAGTTCTGAGTCTGTCTACAAGTATAATCAACAGCTAGGTGGCTCAGCGGATAGAGGACTACTGGGCCCAGAGTCAGGAAGACCTGAGTTCAAATCCAGCCTCAGACATTTCCTAGCTGAGTGACCCTAGGCAAGTCACTTCAACCTGTTTTCTCATCTGTAAATTGAGCTGGAGAAGGAAACAGCAAGAATCTCTGTCAAGAAAACCCCACAGGGGGGTCATGAAGAGTTGGGACATGTCTAAAATAAGTAAACAAATATGTATTATCACCTTGTCTGCATCTATGAGAGAATTTATACAGGTTTGGAAAAAATTCAGTATTGCCCTCAGCTCCCTTTTCCGGATGCCCATCTTATTTCTATTGTTAAAGAGGGAGCACAGTGCCAGAGCTTCAACTGTCAAGGTACTAGGATCTACATTAGAAGAGGGAGGATCCAAAATGATGAAACTGTAGATTGTCTGAAACAAGAAAATTCACATAACCCAAAAAGATTTTTTTTCCCCTCCTATATAGGAAAGGAACTGAAGATATTTGGTTCAGTGAAGAGTTAATTTTTATTATGATAAACTCTGCTCTGATAAGACTGAAGAAATTCCCTTGTGAAAGGGAATCTGAATAGGAAAACAAGTTATTCCAACCAGATCGCTATATAGGCAAGATGGATGAGGGGAAAAAAAAAGAATGCCCAGTATTTTAAGATCTACTCTTTTTTTCTTCTTCTAAAAATCTTTTTTTTTTTTTAAGATTTAGAAGACTCTAGGAAAATACATTTTCCCCAACCCTTGCTAAGTATACTCCGTCCCTGGCCAGGGTCTTGTCATTCTCAAGGTCTACTCTTAAAAAGTGGACTAGAAGGGGCGACCAGGTGGCTCAGCAAGTAAGAGCACCGACCCCAGTGCGGGGATGACCTGGGGATCGAATCTGGGCTCAGATACTTAGCACCACACCCAGAAATAACTGGCCGTGTAACCTTGAGCAAGTTAGTCAAAAGTGGACTAGAATGTCATCTTCTGCTCTTACCTGGTGAAGTCTTCACAAAACTCTCTGGTGTAATTCCAAGCTGCTCCACTGTTACAGTAGAAAAGTTCACCGGGGTCTTAAGTTTATCTGGTGTCCTGAAGGCTGGGTCCACTACCGCTTCTTGTTTCTGATTACTTAAATGTTTCTCATCAACTGAAGACCTATTTTCTGAAACCCAAAGTAAGACATTGTGCAGTATAGTATAAATTATGGCATAAAAATTTTAAAGATTCTCAAACTCTAAATTCCAAAGTAAGGAAAGTGATTACCACATACCAATGCTGTTAATAACAGGCTCCTTGATTTCAAGGTCATCTGTGGCTTCTGAAATGACATCCATCTAAAAAATAAAGAACACGATGGCTAATGGGAAAAAATTCAAAATGGCTTTCTGATTACATGGACATAACAAATATATGCCCTTAGTCTTGAGGAAAGTTTTGAATATAAAATAGAAAGGCTGGGTTGAAAAAGAGGTCAAACAAATGCGAAAGGTCAAAAAGGAATTGACAATGTTGATGAGATGGCAGTAGTATAATAGAAATAGTGAATTGTTAAGCATATCTTTTTGAGGTTGCAGAGAGCTGAAAACTAAGGGGATACCCATCAACTGAAGAAGAGCTAAACGAGTTATGGCATATGTAGGTGACAGAATGCTATTGTGCTATAGGAAATGACAAAGTGGAGAAAGCTGGAAAGATGTGTATGATTGATGTAGAACTGAGCAGAGCCAGAACAATTTATACATTACTGTAAAGTCTTAGATCTCTGATCAATGCAAAGACCAATTACAATTTCCTAGGATTCATCATGAAACATGCTCCCCACTTCCGGACAAGAGGTCTGACTGGGACATAGCTTCTGATGTGGCTAGTGGGGGAATTTGTTTTGCTTGACTATACATGTTTGTCCCAGGAGCTTTGTTTCTCTTCATTCTCCATGGCTTGGGGGGGCGGGGGCGGGCGAAGTTGGGGGAGAAATGGAAAAAGAAGGGGGAAGCAATTTTTTTAATTAAGAGAAAACTTAACTAATTAGAATAAAAAAACTGAATTTGCAGGTAGGTTTAAATTTTAGCTCTGCTACTGAATGCTTCAGTAACTTTGATCAAGTCACTTGTGTTTATGCTTCATATAATTTCTCTTTAGAAATTCTACATTACAGCCAATTCCCCCCATCTCTATATTACATCTGCCTCTGTGCATCCCCCAAAACTGATCTAATGCTAGAATACAGTAGTACTTCATGTCAACCACTCACTACCTAGCGTTAGACTCAGTTACAATTACGTCCGTCAGTTGCTTTTCATGGGGTCTGACTCTTCATGACCCCATCTAGAGTTTTCTTGGCAAAGACACTGGACTGGTTTGTCATTTCCTTCTCCAGTTCATTTTACAGAGGAAACTGAGGCAAACAAGGTGAAGTGTGTAGAGAATTTTCAGGAGGCCCCAGCTTGGCTAATGAAATGTTCCCCTCCCCTCTATTATTACTTGAAAGGGTACAGGGCAGATAAGCAGGATGTATAAACTTGTTTGGATGTAGAGAACTTTTGGGGTCCCTTGGCCCCGCTAAAGGAAAATTCCCCTGCCCTATACAGTTACCTGCAAGGTTATAGGGCAGTTAAGCAAGAGAGCGTATCTTATTTTTGTTTGTTTATGCCTCCAGATATGGTCCTAGGGTATTACCCTAATAAATAACTAACCTTAATCAAGGGTAAATAGTAAACAACATTAAGGGAGGGTCCTTGTCTGCATTTTTTTGGGTCACACAGACCTTCTGTTGGAGGGCATATAAACTCTGTGAGCCCCTTGTATCTTTGGCTCTGTATGAAATGGTCCTGTAATAAACAAGACTATTGATTACACCCCTGTCTCGTTATTCTCACCACTGGCTAGCCCACCAACTGCGATGGCGGAAGTAGAAGTGACTTGCCCAGAGTCACACAGCTAGTAAGTGTCTGAAGACAAATTTGATCTCAGAAAGACCAAATTCCTGACTTCCTGATTCCAGGCCTGGTGTTCTGTGCACTGTGCCATGTAGCTGCCCCAAGAAAATGATAGTAAAACGACAGTGCTGGACTAATGATTGTGAAGGTCCTTTTCAGCACTAAATCCCTTGAGAATCCCACCTCTGAAATGTAAAGCAATTTACCCAAGATCCCAAAAACAGGAGTCTCAGAGCTAGGATTTAACCCAAGTCCTCTGGTTCCAAAGGCACCTCTCTCACGATTTTTCACAACAAATACAAGGTTATATCTAAAGTGCTTTTGGGTAAGACAGAAATTTCAGTTAAGGTAAAGATCTCATCCTCTTGAAGCTGTGATAGAGAAATAAGATACCAATATATAATCATGAATTGATTGCTGATCTCAATCCTTATGAGCATTCTACCATATTACAAATCATACCCATCTGTTTTCTCACTGGGTATCCAGTCCTCGTACTCCCATAAATTTTCTACAGCAAACTGTACCCAGGCCTTTTGCTACCTCAAGGGACCCAGGCAATACCTGGGTTGTGGGTGTTTTCGTGACTTTGCTATTCTGTGCACCATTACCAAGAGCTCTGGAAGGATGCTAAACAGAGTGGTGTGTAAGATCCCAGGAATCGGAGCTGGAAGCAACCTTGGACATCATCTAAGAGCTTTACAACTGTGAAGAACTTCACAGATCTCATTTCAGCATCTCAACCTAATGAGTAAGCACAGCAAGTATGACCAACGATCCCATTATGCAGATGAGGAAACCACTCAGAGATTCTATCCAGTTCTAAGCTGGGACTGGACCTCGGGTCCCTGTGACTTTCCACTACAAACATGTCCATGGTCTTACAGACAAGAGACCTCCATCCCAGGAGAGTGAGTACAGATGGCCTGCTCTGGAGCAGTGACACTGAAGGAATATGGAAGTGCTCTGCCAAGGTTATCAGTGGCAGATGAGGCTCTCCCCAAACTCAAAAACACCAGTGATCCCAAGAGAAACAGGAACTCTGGCTGGGCTTTGAAAGGAAAGTCGCCATCCCCCCCGCCCCTTCCCTCGCCATGCCTGTCAGGCGCCTCCTCCTTACTGCCAGCCCCAAGAACCCCTCACTTGAAGAGGGAGCGCCAGCTTCCTGGGGAAGCCTCTTCTGGTTCCCCCAGATTTATTTTGCACCCCTGGGCCCATTTCCCCAACAGACCAAACGCTCCTTGAGGGCAGGGACCAGCTGGGGAGATTTCTGCCTCTTCTCCCCGGGGCCTTGGGCAGTTCCCAGGACACAAAGGGCACTTCCCGCAGCTCCAAAGCCTCTCTTTCCATCGGCCCCCAGCACAGAGGAGTGAGCGCTGCGGGTGAGGCCCCACTGCTTCCCAGGGACTACGCGGAGGCACAACCATCCACAAGGTAAGAGGGGCAGCAGGGGCAGGCACTAGGAGGAAGGGGGAGTGCACCCGGGCAGAGGAGCGGGAGCGGATGCGCCCTGGGACGCGCTGGGCAGCACGCGCATGGTGGTACCCACGCCTTGGGCAGCTGCGGAGGACGGGCGCTACCGCAAACACGGCAGGCGCAGCGATCCCAGGCGGACAAGGCGGGCCGTGCAGCCGGACGCAGACGCGGGGCCCTCCTCCCCTCTGGGCGCCCCGGGCCTCGGCAAACAACGCCAGCAGGGAGCCGGAGGGGCAGACGGACATTCCCGAGGGGGGAGGGGTACGCAGAGAGAGCGCGTCCGTGGGGGAAGGGGCTCGCCGGAGACCTCGCCTGAGCGCCTACTGCACGCCAGGCTTCGGGAAGGCCAAGACCAGCCGGGCGACCCCTCGGTCCCTCTCCCTCTCCCCGCCTCCCGCCGGCACCCAGGCTCCCTCACCTCCCGTCCGCCGCCGCGGCCATGTCCCGCCGCCAGGTTCAAACGGCCGGCAGCGTACCCCGCCCCTTCACGAGCGCCTCCGTCAGCACGTCGACTCGCGGCCAACCGCCCGGCCTGCGTATATCTCTCCGCCGGCTCGCCGCGCGCCTGCGCAATGAGCGGAACCTGCCCCGCGGCCGCGAGGACTTCTTCGCCTTCTCGGCGGAGTGATCCTTTGGCTAGTCCACCTGAGAGAGACAACTATTCCCGCCGGCTGCACACACTCCCTTCGGTTGGCTCCGGCGATTTCGAAAAGTAGCCTTCGGACCAATCACGATCGGATGCCGGGGTTCGATCGTAGCCAATAGACAATTCCGGACGGTGGCGCTTCCGCGATTGGTGGGCCGAGGGGGAAGAGGGGCGGGACAGTGGGGCTGTCCCTGGAGTGGGCTGCTGTTCCTCCACCTCGCGCACCCTGGCTTCCCTCTCACTGCTTGGCGATTGGACGGACGCTGGAGCCATCACCGCCGGATTCCCGCCCCGAAACTGTCTCAGCTGTCGATTGGACCTTTTCTTCGTCCCACTTGAGCCTCCTCCCTCTGTCACGTTAAATTCGGGCCCACCCTCTCCTCCTCGCGGTTGGGCGAGCGACCTCCAGCCCTGCCCGGTGATTGGTCTGGGTCGCCGCCAGTCTCTCCGAGGGCGGGGTGAGGGGGAAAGGCCAGGAACGGGCGGAGTAGTGGGGTGTGGAGAGTGGGAGGGGACGGCTCTCGGGGGGTGTGTGTGTGTGTTGGGGTCTGGGGCGGAAGGACCCCCCCCCCCCCAGGGAGGCGGGTCAGGCTGAGGGCTGCCTCTGGGTCCCGGGTGGGTGGCGGGGGGGAGGGGGAAGGCGGGGGGGTGGAGGCTCCCTCGGGACCCGGCGCGGGCAGCGCGATGAGGCGGGTCACCCTGTTCCTGAACGGCAGCCCCAAGAATGGCAAGGTGAGGGGGGAGGGGCGGGAAGGGAGGGGGGAGGCGTGGGGGAGGGGACCGGAGTCCAGGTGTTTGGCAGGTGTGGGGCGGGGCGCCAGGACCCCCGCCCTGGAGTGCCCCAAAAAGTCCTCCAGTGCCTTTATTCCCCCGCCCCCCGGGATTTCCTGGTGGCCGGGAACACCCCATCGTGGCAGCTCCCTCCTGCTGCGGCTCACCTCCTTGTTTCGGCGTAGTCTTCTCCATTTTACAGATCGGGAAACTGAGTAATAGGACCCTAGGGGTAGCGCTGGAAGGACCTTAGAGATAGCCTAGTCTAGCAATGCTCCCATTTTACAGATGAGGAAACTGAGGCCCAGGGAGATGAAGCAGCTGTAAGCCGCTCTGGCGTTTAGAAACTCTTGCCAGCATGGCTCAGGCATATGACACAGAAGTCCTTGGCTCCTGCCCTGGCCTCGGGGTTCTAGTCTAGGTGTAGAGCTCCCGCAGACTCGCCAGGCCGAGAGTAGAGTCGCGCCCCGCGCCCCCCCCCCCCCAGTCCGGCAGGTCCGGAGCCGAGAGCCAGGCAGAGTGAGCCCCTTCCTTTGCCCCTCATCTCCCTAAAGCGCTCCCTCCGCATCTCCTCCTTTAAGGCTTGGCCCCCAGGCCCACGGCTCTGTCCCGGCTTTCCCTTGTTCCTCCCGCCGCCTCCAGAATCACCTTGTATCTATTTTGCGTGTTACTATGTATTGGATATTTACATGCCATACACTGTATCCCTATACACATAGTATCTCCCTTCGCCTGTAATCTAGGGAGCTGGCTACGGCCTTGGGAGATTCAAAGACTTCTCCCGGCGGGGTTGGGACTTTGCCCCGGTCGGTGACACCAAGATACCCAACATCTCAGCTCTTAAGGAGCTTCTCTTCCTCTGTGGAAACCATGAATCCACTCTTAATCATTTACAAAGTAAAGGAAAAGTCTTGGGGGAGGGGAGGGCAAGGTGGGGTGGGTGTGGCTCAGAGTTGGGAGGCCTCTAACTGTGCTTTCTTTCCTTGGGAAGGTTTTATTAACCTCCTGTTAAAATTGAGATACCGAGGGCCCAGAAAAAGTTATGTAATGTAAGTGTGTGTCTGAGGCCGGATTTGAACTCAGGTCCTCCAGACTCCGGGGCCGGTGCTCTATTCACTGCACCACCTAGCTGCCCCTGGATTTCAGTTTCTTCAGACTATGTCTCTATGATCTGGGTAAGTCACTGAACCTCTCAGTGCCCTCTGGGAACTCTCTGTCTTCAGTAACTGATCTGCTTTGGGGGATGGAGTTTTCTCCTATTGCATTGCCTCTTCACACAAAATCCCAGAACTGGACCAAGGAACTGGACCTACCTTTTATCACAACTCTGTAAATCTTACTAGCCCTATGCACTGTGAACTGGGATGGCTGTCATCCTGTGCCTAAGGGTTACAGTTGGGAATAAGCATGTGTACAGCACCTACTGTGTAACCCTGCATCCTCACAAAGACCTTGGGAGACACATGCTGTTATAATATCTCTATTTTACGAATGGGAAAACTGAAGTCGAGGGAGGTGAAGTGACTTGGCCAGGATCACACTAACTAAGAGTCTGAGGCCAGATTTGGATTTAGTTTTTGGTGATTCCAGGTCCAGAGCTCCATGCACTGGGTGCCAGCTGTCTTTCTTTCTTGGATATGAGGTGTCATCTCATTCAAACTGCTTTTCCAGCTGGGAGAACTGATTTCAGAGAGGTGAAATGACTTGCTCAGGGTCACACAGTTGGTTCTGGTTGCAGAACCAGGATTCTGACCTCCCATCCAGTGTTCTTTCTAGATTATGATTAGGAGATGAGGTTGGCAAAGGTAGTGGAGGCCCAGGGAATTCTCAGAAAGAGAATCTGGCAATGAGGTGCCTAATAGAATGAAAGCCTCAGGGCCACAGGATGGGGATGCAGTCGGAAGAGTCCATTATTGATCATCTAGGGTTAGGGTATCCAGCATTGATCTGTCATTGACCCTCTTGGCTTTTACCACTATAGTACAGTAGCTGGTTTAGTTTGAAATCTTGGTCAGTAGATGAGGGGGGTATCTTTATTGATGAGATAGAGGTATCTGTGGGTCTGGCTTGGGGCCCAGAGGGTGAAGCAAGGGGGGAAAGGGGAATAGCAAGAAGATGGTTGGATGCTAGGTCCCAATCAGTACTGTCATTGTAAGGTTTTCTTAAGATTTTTCTTTAATTCCCTCCCCTTAACAAACCAAAGGTAAAGTGATTCTTTTATAGTTTTTTGTCATTACATTTTTGAAAAATTTGGAGTGTGCTCCAAATAAGTTCAGTTAAACCTAAAATTGAATGGCAGCCACTGGCATTTATTTAACTCTTTATAGATTCTGCTACTGTGCTAAGCCCAGGGGATACTAAGAGGCTAAAGACAGCCCTGCCTTCTAGGTGTTCACTTTCTAGTTCTGGAAACATTATGTGAATGTCTAGGTTTATCCCAGAGTAGATAAAGGTAATACAAAAGACCAGGAAATGCCTCCTGCCTAAGTCTTTGAGCCTGTCTTGAGGAATCCAAGGGAGCATTCCAGGCTGGGGGCACAGCTAGTTCAAAGGCCCTGAGTTGGGAGATGGAGCCTTTGGAGAACTGTATGTAGCAAGACCTCCTAGCTAGATTGTAGAGTGCCTAGAAGGGATTGAGGAGCTTGGGTCCTTGAGGTAACAGGGAGTCACTGGAACTCATGGGGGGTGGAAGGGAGGTCGTGGAGAAGGAGACCAGGTCAGACCTATGATTGACTGAAGGCTAGATTGGAATGGGGAGAGACTTGAGGCAGAGACTGGTTAGAACATTTTTTCTTTGCCCCTGGCCTTAGCCTAGGGTTGTGGTTATGTAAGGAAGGGAAGGGGATGCAGGAGAGATGTTAGAAAGAGAAGGTTTTTACCAACAAAATTTGGCACATTATCGAAGGAAACTTAGGGAGGAGGGAAGGAATCTACCTTTGATACCTTTGGGCGGCATGGCTTGTGTGGTTGTCATCCTCTCATTAACTGTACCTCTTGTCAAGGTGTGACATCTAACAGTTTTTTTCCCCAAACCTCTACTGTTCAGCAGTGGTCTTATCTATCACTACACACTATTGGTCTTTGGGAGGAATATTTGCTTAGGAATATATTTGTTAGGTCCCTGAATGCAGAAAGGAGAAATTGGATTATTAGAAGTTGGCTTGTCTATGTACAACCAGGAAACATTTCCAAAACCAGGGATGTTTTTACAACTGGTTAGATTTAGAACCAGTCTTTGTAGGGGGCAATGCATTTGCAGTTTGAACCACAACTTGATTCATTAACTAAAAGGCTGTGTTTTATTTTCTCCTAGAACTGACATTATTATCTAGTGTAATTCAAAGACAGAGTTGTGGGTATTAATGAAAACTATTTGATTTTCATAAATATTAAACCTACAAATAGTTAAAAAGTTAACCATTCTCCCTTCAAACCTGTTTTCTTTTTGTCTGCATGAGTCAGTCTTTTTCAATATTGAAGTTCACCTTTAGATTAATATTTCCAAATGCAAATATAAAACCAAACTGATAATGAGGTGGGTTTTTTCCAATGTTATTATTGTTCATCAGCTACCCGAGTGTGTGAATGAAATGTCTGATTGAAGACAATTCTGTACCACTCGCATTTGGTCTGAAGTTTTCATCTTTTTCGACCTGCTTTTTGCAGATGCCTTTTTCTGTTATTCAAATATAAAACTGTTGTAGTGTCACTGGAAAAAATGACTTAGTACATCCAGAACCACAAAACATTTTTGTCCCTAGAAACAGGCCTCTGATCAACCTTTTGTTTATCTAACATCTCTGGTATGTTACTGCTGGTGAAATGCCAACTGGCTAGCCAAAATCTAAGGCCTGGTCGTGGAGACTTAACTATATTCTTCATCTCCATGGAATCACAGAGGTTTTATTTTGTTTTTATTTTTTTTTTAATGCCAAAATTGAGGCATTGTCTACATATATTTGTTCAAGGGTGTTGCTTTTCTTTTAAAAGGTCATGAAGCTTTTGAGATTTTGGATTAAGAATAAAAACTTATTTAATTTTTTTTTCACTTTTTATCTTCAGAGAATTTTAGGATAATAATCAGCATTTCTCAAGTTTTGTAGTAGAATATTTCCAGATGTGGCTAAATTTATTCCAGAGAGATTACTCTAGTAAAAGGTGGAGACAATTGATATCTTAATGGAGCCTTGGAAATAAATCATACTACAAACCTTAGTTAACCCTTTTGTGTAAAATATCTTAAAATTTCTTCTGTCAGAAAAAATATTTTAGAAAATTTTATCTGTTCTTTTAAAAAAAATGATTAGCAATATGGAAATGTTTTTCATGATTGAGCATGTAGAAGCTATATCAAATTGCTTGTCTTCTCAAGGAAGAGGAAGGGAGAGAATTCGCAACTCAAAATAAAAAAAAACCGAATGTCAAAAATTTTTATGTGAAGAAAAATTGAAATTAAATAAAGAAAGAGAAATGATTGGCAAATGAAAGTTATAGGTTCTTTTTTAATGAGACCAAAAACTGCCCAGCCTTCTTTCACAGATCCAGCCGACATTTGTGTGAGCATGGTTTTGGTGCAGGCCTAAAACTCACCATGTCCAAAGCACACCTCATCCTTCCCCAGCCCTCAAACCTTTCCTCATCCTTACTCAAGGATGCCGCCCTCTTTTTAGTCACCGTGGCTCAAAGCTTAGGGGGCGTCTTTGACTCCTCCCTTTCATTTCCTCTATCCGATCTATTGCCAAGCGCTGTCGATTTTACCTTCACAACATCTTGTCTCCACTCCTCCTTGCCTCCTCTCCTACTGCCCCCAATATTGCCTGGTACAGGCCCTCATCACCGAGCACTGGGTCTATTTCACTAACCTGCTCATTAGTCTCACTTTTCCAAATATCTTCCTACTCAAATCCCTTCTGCACTCCCCTGTGATCTTCCTAAAGCTTGGGTTTAACCATATCTGTCTCCTACTCGATAAACTTCTGTGTCTTCTCTTACCTCCAAGATCAAATATAAAATCTCTTGGTTGGTGTACAAAGCCCTTTATAAGGGGCAGCTAGGTGGCACAGTGAGTAGAGCACTGGCCCTGAAGTCAGGAAGACCTGAGTTCAGATCCAGCTTCAGACACTTGACATACTAACTGTGTGAACTTGGGCAAGTCACTTAGCTTCAATTGTTTTGCCTTCCCCCCTCCAAAAGAACACCCCCAAAACCAAAAAGAAACAGAACCCTTTATAAGCTGATCCTCTCTGACCTTTCCAGCCTCCTTATACCTTACTCCTTGACACGGACCCTTTGATCCAGTGGTGCTGGCCTCATGCCAGTTGCGTGAATAGGACATTCCATCTCATGGCTCTGGGCATTTTCATGGAATGGGAGGGCCTCGAATGCCCTCCCTCCTCATTTCCACCTCTTGGCTCCCTTCCAGCTAAAATCCCACTCTCAGCAAGACTCCCCTTAATGCCCAGGCCTTTCCTTGCGTATCTTCAGTTTATCCTGGGCTTATCTGGTCTGCACAGTTATTTGCATATTCTGGGCTTCTCTAAGGCCAGGAATGACTTTTCCCTTTCTTTGTATCCCCAGTGTTTAGCAGAATGTGGGGCACACAGTAGGCACTTTATGAATGTTTGTTGACTGACTTGTGATTTAATTTATATGTGGAACTCCCCTTTTGGAAACTCCCTCCACTGGTGCAGATTGGCCACTTCTGAGTGACCCACAGCTTACCTATGTGCATCAGAGCTGGCTTTGAATCTGACTCGCTGGCTCCAAGGCTGACACTGTCTGCTACTCTTTGTTGCCTCGAGAGATTTAAATATTGCTTTACAATCACTTTACACATAGTAGCTTCTGATCCTCAGCAGAGCCCCTTGAGGTTTGGTAGGGTTCGTTTTATCCCCATCTGACTTAGGAGAAGACTAAAAATCCAGAGGTTAAGTGGGTCACATGCCATAGTCAAATCAGTCACACAGCCCTGATTGTCAGGTGGGGCTCCCGCCTGACTCATCTCCATCTCCTCTGATTCAAGGGCTGTCCAGCACCAGTCCATGCTGCCTCAGTTCTCTATGAAAGGGGTGAAATGTAGTTAGTGTCCTCAGATGACAGAAATTATTCACTGAGAGAATATGAGAACAGAAAGTGGGCTACTCTACCTCAGACATAGTCATTGGGTTATTTTTATCCTTTCCTTTTTCTCTTGCCCACCCACCCCCTCCCCCTTACCTTTTCGAAGGTCACCTTTTGCTTCACATCCTCAGCCTTAAAAATCATCTCTGTTGGATCACCTGAAAGCCTTGTGACTCTCGGTGTATCAGAAACTGGCTTAAGATCATTCCCAGGTCTGACCACTCTCCACTGGGGCAGCTCTACCCCTGTTTTCCACTAGCTTTGCTAACAGCAGGCCCACAGAACTGCTCCCCGGTACTGGGGTCCTTCTGCAGACCAAAAGTACCTGTGTCATGAGAGTGACTCCTATTTCTGGGAGATTTCGATGTGTTTTAACTTCATAGTACTCCACTTTTGTGAAGGCATCCTCTTCGTTCTCTACTGTTTTAACGATTTTTAAATCCCTTCTGGCAAGTAAGGAGTGTTTCCTGTTCAGGTCACATTTCATTGCTGGTGTTAATAGGCATGAAGTTATGAGCTCTTGTTTTCATAAAATAGGAAGAACCTGAAGGTCTGCATTATTGAACTATTTCCATTTGAATACTTGGCAAAAGAAAAGGCTGCTGTAGCATTGATGTCCTTTTGAGCTGTTCACCTTTTTATGAGTGACCATGGTCTTGAGACTTCTTTATTTTGCTTGTTGCACAGAAGTCAAGTTAAATTGATTTAACATAGCTAGTAAATGTAACCTGGTATTGGGTAAGTTCGTTAGCATTATTTCAACAACTATTTGTGGAACATGGCCTCTGATGACCCTTCCAGCATCAGCATTGGATCTAGGAGCTATTGAATACTGATTAGTGAGAAAGAAGAAGAAAGTCTTCATAATATCTGCATGCAGTTTTCAACTTTTCAGCTTCAGTAACTTGGGATTTAAGTGTGATACATCCAATCTGTAAATGCCTTTAAAACGCTTAGAAAGTTGTCCCAGCTGGCATGGCCGCTGGCTCAGCCCAAGAAGGCTGTGTTCTGGTCAGTTACATAATGAAACCTCTTCCACTGTAATAGATTAGCTTTGAAGTACAATCTACAGATTCCTTTGCAAAGATAAAGTGCTCGCTCTGCATACATAATTCACGGTTTTCAGATGGCCAGATCCCTGCTCCCCAAGGATGTAGAAAAAAGTAGAATGTCAGGCAGGGTGTGGGCACAGCAAATGAAAGGACAGAACCGTCTCCCCTCTCTCCCGTACTCCCAAGCTCAGCATTTTTCTTTTTTACTTAAAAAAATCTTAAAACTTAAATTATTGAAGTTTAAAATTTAAAAATCAAGCAGATGCCATATGCCACTCTTAATGTTTTTTCCATTACCAGGCATCTATTGAAATAAGTTTCCTAAATATTTGTTGGAATTAATCCTAGCAGACCTGCCCAGGAAAAGGACTTTATGAATATCCTGAGACTATTTGCCCCTGCTCCCCCACCTCAAAAAAAGTTTATAGGTTTACATTTGCTAGAATCAGGAAGACTGGAGTTAAGATCAGGCCTCCTGCTAGCTATGGAACCCTAGGCAAGTCACTGAGCCTCTCTAAGATGCTAAGATGATTCTCATCTGTAACATGGGACTAATAATAGCCCTTACCTCCCAGGGATGTTGTGAAGGTCAAAAGAGGTCATATTTCTAAAGCAGTTTGTAAACCTTAAAGAACTATGTAAATGCTGTTATTGATTGAGCATTAAACTGCTCATGTTATTACCATCCTGGTTTTTGCAGTTGCTCAGCATGAACCTCTGATATCCTCCATTCCACACAGATGTTTCATTCATGTTACAGCCCTTTGACAAAGTATGGTGAATAAAAGTGTCACTCAAGGCCTTTGGTGCTTCAGTGTGGTAGGGGAAGGGCTCTTCAGAGGGTTCAGTGGGCACTCTGGCTTGCTCTGAAAAAAATTCAGGTAGGAGCCCTGCAATAGATTGTCCTTGTGGGACCAACTTATCTAGGGACAGTCATGTCATCAGGTGCTTAGCCCCCAAGGCAGCCAGGTGGCACAGTTGCTAGAACACTGGTTCTGGAGTAGAAAGACCTGAATTCAAATGTGCCCTCAGAAAGAAAACCCTTACCTCTGTCTGCCTCAGTTTCCTTATCTTTAAAATGGGGATGATAATAATAGCTTCTATCTTCCTGGCTTATTGTGAGGATAAAATAAAATAATATTTATAGAATGCTTTGCAAACCTTAAAGTATATCTGAAATTGTTGTTTGGTAATGTCCAATTCTTCACGACCCCATTTGGGTTTTTCTTGGGAAAGGTATTGGACTGGTCTGTCATTTCTTTCTATGGCCCATGTGACAGGTGAGGAAACTGATGCAAGCAAGGTTAAGTGACTTGCCCAGAGTCACACAGCCTAGTGTCTGAGATCACTTTTGAATTTAGGAGCAGGAGTCTTCCTGACTCCAGGCCCTGCACACTATCCATTGCGCCACCTAGCTACCCTAACCTGAAATGCTAGCTGTTTTCCCAGGATAATAATTGTTTTGGCCACTACATGCTGGGAAACTCATCAACCCAGCTGTGCAAAGACTACTTTCTCAAGTGAAAGTTTGAAATGAAGTACTACTGTTCTCATTCCATTGCTTGCCTTTATTCCAGCATGTTTAAGATCAATCTAAAATGCCATTGTTTCCCTTTATGAATCACATACTTATAGAATCAAAAGAACAGCCTTCTCTTTGAAACAGCTTTATCTTGTTCTGTAAAAGCACTTTCTGAATGTGTTATAGCCCCAAGTCTTAGAGTTTGAAGTCAGCAAACATTTATTAATGCCTACTATGTGCTATCCTCAGCACTGTGCCAAAGTGCTAGGGATTCAGAAAAAGTTAGAAAAAAAAAAACTGGCCTTGATCTGAAGGAACTCATTTTAAAAAAAATTTTCGTGTTCAATTTAGTTTGTGTTCAATGTCAGGGGGAGAATTTGGGCTTGCCTGTTAAAACAGATTGCCTGTCAGAAATGTGGCTCATGATATTAATTAAATTGATCCATAAAAATCAAACTGGGAATGAAAAATTATGGAAAACAGTATGGGTTAAGGCTCCATTGGCCTAGCTTTGGGGAAATTTGTCAGCGTGCAGGCCGCTGCTATGATTGGTGTCTGTTTTAGACCCCTTTTCTTGAGCTGGTGGTCCACTGTATATTTTATTTTATGAGAGATTCTCAACTGCTAGGCTTCATTTAATTAATGTCTTTGTCAAAATCAGAAGCCCTAGGGAAACTGATGAATTTTAGACTAATCAAAAATATCTGACCCTGCTAAAAATCTGGTTGCTTCCCAAGCATTAAAACTGGCTCATAAAACTTTAAAACTAACATTTGGCCAAGTTGAACCTCCCATTTTCAATGACTCCAAAGATATTTTCTAGATCTCAAGGGCTGATAGAGAACATAAAGCTAAATTAAATATAACACTCTGGAACATACTTGTTCAGTCATGCACATCAGCCTTGCCCTTAGCTATTTGCCTGTGTACTTTAGAGCTAATAATTTATGACAGTCTAAAGCCAGAGAATGTTGACCCATTCAGCTGCTTAGTTACAATAGAAATCAGATTGGAAGATATTTTGTGAATTAATAAATATAGCACTGTGTGTGCTTGTGTGTGAGTCTGAGACTTAAGTGAGATGTTCTGACCCAGCTCTCACTCTGGACTTTGTTTTTCAACTCTTTTGCTCCCTACAGGAAGGCCCCTCTTGGGCTCTGATTTCTCTAGGAATGAATCAGCTTTTACAATGCTGTTGGACGGGTTTTTTGGTTTATGATAGATATTTCTGTTGCATGCGCTAATCTGACTTGAACATGGGAGGAAGATGGAAACAGCTCAGCTCTAAACCTCAAACCAGTAAACTGGTTTTGAAAAAGGTTGTGTGAATTTCAGCAGCTTGTTATTGTAGGTCTGTACTAAACAGTTTTATAATGCAAGTTGCTAAGACATCTGGTTTGAACCTAGAATTAATGTGGTTATTTCTGCATACTGTTCTTTATTTCATTCTCTTTAGAGGAGTGATGTAGAACTCTTTGTTTGGAGAATCACTGACTCTCAAATGAGGGCTACATGGAAGGAAAAAGCAACTTAATTTCATTTGGATATTTTTTATTCTCTTCTGAGTAGCAAAGACAGTACAAAAAGTGAAAAATCGCCTTTTTATTGAAGAGGAGCATATATTTTGATTTGACAAAATAATATTTTAAAGGAAATATGGTATGTAATGCCATATGTCAGTCAGTGAATGAATGGAAGAGATAAATGAAGAGACACCCTAAAAAGGGAGAAAAATTAAGGAGGAAAAAAAACTGCAGAGAGGCCAAAAGGTACATATATTAAAAAAAAAAAAACATAAAGAGGGAAAAAGAAAGGAAGGAAGACAGATTGATGGCCAGGAGGTTTTGAAGCAGACCAACATCCTGACCAGGAGGAATTGGGGCCTCCCTGCTGTGTTGGCTTTGCTCCCTATGCTTTAGAGCTTCTGCCCTCCTGCTGCCTGATTCTGCCCATCCCTACTTCTCCCAAGATTTGGCCTGACCACCTCTGAATAGATATTGATGTAGTCTTGCCATATTCTTCCTGTGGCTCAGCCATCCACAGCATTCAGAAGTGTGTCATTCTGGACCCTCCTGTTTCCATTTCTGACCAGCTAATATCTACTGTGCAACAGTTGTCCTCAGACTGCCTGTTTTTAAAGAGAGTACTTGCCCTAACCCAAGTTTTATTTTCTTTAAGTCAGACCTCTGCAACTTGGCAGTAGGTTTGGGTTGCAAATAGGTTAGACTAGAGACAGACCGATGATGGTTGGTTGCTATGGGTCATGTGACAGAAAGGAGAGTGGGAAGTGGAAACCCAACATTTTCTGAGGGCCCCCCGAAATCCTTTGGCTGCCCCAAGCAGCCCATGGGCAGTATGTTGTGCACACATCTGCTTTGAATCATACTGTGTGAGCTGCCACCAATCATTCTCGCCATGGTGCCACCATCTTATAGCTCCTCACTGCACTTACACCCTCTACATTCTCCCACAAAGACAAAAGGTAAACTCTTAGGACAGAGAAAGTTTGGTTTTTGTCTCATATCTTGCACAGTACCTGAATGTGATAGTCACTTAGTAAGTGCTTATTGAATTGAATTTCCTAGCTTTCAGGATAAAATCACGTTCAGGTATTTGTAGATGCTTTCAATCATCTCAGAGACTTGTTGGTTGATTGATGCTATAGGGTTATATATGTCTCCTGTTTTCCTCAACCTTCCTAGTCATTCCTTTTTTTTCCATTCTCCTTCCTGGCTAGATGGTTCTCCTGACAATCAGTCTGTCTTCCTTTCTTTTTCCCTCTTTCTATTTTTATATGTATCTTTTGGCCTCTCTGCAGTTATTTTTACCCCCCTCAATTTTTCTTCCCTTTTAGACTATCTCTTCATTCATTCCTTCGTTGACTGACATGTGGCATTACATACAGTATTTCCTTTAAAATATTATTTTGTCACACCAAAATATATGCTTCTCTTCAATAAAAAGGTGATTTTTCACTTTTTGTACTTTAAATTTGCTAACTCAAAAGAGAGAATAAATACCCAAATGAAATTAAGTCGCTTTTTCCTTCCATGTAGTCCTCATTTGAGAGTCAAATGAGAGGTTCTCAAAACAAAGAGTTCTACATCACTCATCTAAAGGAGAGAATGAAATAAAGAACAGTATGCAGAAAACTAACCTATCTGCAACCCCAACCTACTGCCAAGCTGCGCAGGTCTGTTTTAAAGAAAATAAGACTTGGGTTAGGGCAAGCACCCTCTTTAAAAACAAGGCAGTCTGAGGACAGCTGGAGGACAGTAGACGTTGTTAGCTAGTCAGAAAAGGGTCAGAAACACCCTCTTCTGCTATGGCCCTTCCCAGATCCTGATCAGATGAGTACAGAGGTGGCCACAGTGTTCTTGCTAACATGTGGGCCCACATACCCTTGTGCTGCATCCTCTGGATCCTTGGGCCTTGCCAGTTGCCCCACTGTTGGACCTTAAGGACAACTAAACTTTTCCATCTGCCTTGCAGCCAAACTTATGTCATCTGCCCTGATTATGATAGGAGCTGCTGGAACTTTTCTGTCTCTGTCCCCAGCACTTAGCCCAGGGGATGGTTAACATATAGTAAGCACTTAATAAAGGCCTAGTCCAGGGGTGGGGAACCTGTGGTCTTGAGGCCACATGTGGCACTCTAGGTCCTCAAGCATGGCCTTTTGAATCCAAACTTCATAAAAGGATCTGTTCTTTAAATCTTGGATTTAGTCAAAAGGCCAAACCCAAGGACCTAGAAGGCCACATGTGGCCATGAGGCTGAAGGTTCCCTGCTGTTTCATGTATAACATACAGGAAGCACTGGAGTTTGTGAACTCCAGCTTCTAACAGGTTCACCCTTGATCTGGTCAGACAGGAAGACAGCTTTGGAGGGGTAGTCATTTTACTTTATTCTAGTCTAGTCTTCTCAATGGGTTGCTGATAATGGGAGCACCAGCTCCTACAGCATTCCCTAATCACCCTTCTCACAGTGGGGCAACTACTCCTACGTCTCAATGGGGCAATCGAGACAGGCACAACTCGTGTGCTCCCCTCAATCCCCTCAAGCCTCATTGGGGCTGGTTGAGGCATTACCCAAATCCCCATGGGTTCCCCTCTGGATTCCCCACTCCCTGACCAGTGCCCACTTGCTTTATAGAGCAACAATGAAGGCATCTTGCCAACATTAAGCTCACAGCTTAACTTAATATCGTCATTCTGCGCAAGTGTAGTAAATTTCACACTGTCACCCCATATCTCATGGCACAGCCTCTGTAGGCCTGTCTATCACTATGATTCTAGGAATTACTATCTAGGATCCTTGGGGCTATTCTGGGAGTTATTATGTAACACCTGGAAACTAGACATATCTTGTGGCCATGGATCCTGAGAAACTAAGGTCTAAAAAGGATAACAAAATACTCCTTGCATACACTCACCCCTGGTTTAGTCATTCATTTGGACCAGCTAGGTGGCACAGTGGGTAGGGTGCCTGGCCTGGAGTCAGAAAGGCTTTCCTTCCTGAGTTGAAATCTGGCTTTACTAGCTATGTGATCCTGGGCAAGTCACTTCACCCTGTTTGGCTCAGTTTCCTCCTCTGTCAGATGAGCTGGAGAAGGAAATGGCAAACCAAGAAAACCCCACATGGGGTCAGAAAGAGTTGGAAATGACTGAAAAGCAAGTGTCTCCTGATATTGGGCTCTCTTCACAGAGCTTCTGTTGTAACTCTTGACACAGAGTTGGTTAGCTGATTCTCACTCTGGTCCAGATGGATTTTATTCATGGCTGATGACTCTGGTTTTCTAACAATGGTTTCTTTCCAGGTAGTTGCCGTGTATGGAACTTTATCAGACTTGCTTTCTGTGGCCAGCAATAAACTTGGAATCAAAGCAACAAGTGTGTATAATGGAAAAGGTGGATTGATTGATGACATTGCCTTGATCAGGTAATTTTGGCCAATAAAATTTAACTTTGATTGTGCTGACCATTCACAATCCGTCCTTGCTGCTTTACCATTCTCTTAAAGAGTACATTACCTGTGAGGGCGGGCCCTGCCATAGAAGGACCTCTGTGACCCTCGAGGCAACTTTCTTTTTTCATGTCCCCCTAAAAACTGCAAATTGCCTTTTTGGCGATACAGTGAGCATGGTTACAGATGAGTCAAGCCATTGTAACTTCTCTGGGAGTTTACGCAGTAGTTGTTTTCTTCACCACTATAGTATTTGGCAAATAACCTGTCTCTCCCATTAGAATGTAAGCTCTTTGCAAGCAGGGATGTGTGTGTGTGTGTGTGTGTGTGTGTACATATATATATATATATATGTATATATATATATATATATATTTGTATGCACATCACCTAGTAGTATCACTTCGGGGGCACTTAATGAATGCTCATTGATTGGTTTACAATTCAGTTATTCAAAAATCAGCATTGGAGTGAAAATGTAATTTCTGTACTATTTGTATGTAATCTGGTGAAGTGGCAAGAACCCAGAGGAGGAGAGAGGGGTTGAACTAGCTGGTCTCTAAGTCACTGTATCCCTTTAAATTCTAAGGAGCTGAGCCTTTGGCTCGTGGGCTGGCCAGCCTCCTTCCAGTGACTTTGGCTCTCATTTTTAGGAGGTGCTGTAGTATCCTGGGCCTGACCCAGTGAATTTACAATCATCCCCAAACCAAGATTTCTTAATAGAAATATAAGCTCTCCCGGAACAGAAAGTCCCAACTGAGCCCTCTCATAGTAGATTTGCTAACTCAAGGCTTTGCAGGTAGCATGGTCTCCTCAGTGATAGGCAGTAGCAGAAGAGGACTTAGACAGAGGTCATCTCAAGCAGTGGTGATCCCCATGCCACCTAGCTTTGAGGCAGGGGAACATTAAGTGATTGGCAATCGGCAGAGGGGCAGTAGATTTGTCGTCTTGCTTTTTTTTTTCTTAGTGAGCTTTTCATTAACTGCTGGTGTGGATAATTCAGGAATATACATACATAAATACTTGTTTAATAAGGGGGAAAATATTTTTAAAATGAAATGTATTAAAAATGAAACAAGGAAAAAGGTTAAGAGGTGACTATGATTTTAACCATGTCTTTGGAATGCATTGGTATTTTTTTTATGTTAATGAAATTTACATTCAAATGGATCGTTATGTTTCAAGGCCAACAGGTGGCAAAATTTGAACTAAGTGTTAACATTTTGGGCAACTTATTTGACCTCTCAGCATTAGTATATGACTGAGAATTATCTAACATGTGAATTCTTACCTCGGGCCCATGAACTTCAAAAAAAACATTTTTAAACTGTATTTCAACATAATTGGTTTTCTTTGTAGTACTATCTATTTTATGCATTTGAAACATTCTTCTGAGAAGAGATCCATACAAAAAAAGGCAAAGAATCCCCACTCTCACAACAGAACCAGTTAATTACTTTGATTTCAGAACCGGGCCCAACCAAATTGTACTGACAGGATCTTTTTTTTTCCCCAGAGATGATGATGTTCTCTTTGTGTGTGAAGGAGAACCATTTATTGGTAAGTGACCTAATAGCTAAACTCTCTTTTGATGAAATGTTGATGAGAAGAAATGAAAAATGAAATGTTGATATTGGGCAAAATTGGCCTGTGAAAAGGGTCTTGTGGTAGGTCTTTTATACTTGTGTCAACATTCTGACTTGGCAGCATATTTCATACCAAAGAGATGGTCTTTTTTTGTTGGGAATGACTCTGTTATGTGTTTAAAAATTATGGGAATAGACCTAGAAGTCAGAAATAAGGTTATTCTGTTTTTAGAAAGTTTAACTTTAATCTTCAGATTTTCTTTGGTAGTGATAGTATATCCATACTCTTTATAACTACACATTTTATGTTTTACATTACTGTACATGGATAACCTATATCAAATTGCTTGCCTGAATGCGGAGGAAGGGGAAGGAAGAAGAGAGAGGATTTGAAACTCAAAATTTATAAAAATAAATATGAAATTATTTTCACATATAATTGGGGAAAAAATAAAATATTAAGTAATTTTTTAAAAGCTAAACATTTTAGATATTTCTACTTAATGTGAGTTTTCTTTCTGATGGTATAATCAATGGCAGAAATCATCTGTTGGGGAAAAAATGTCTCTTAAGTTCAAAAGAAATAGAATTTGGTCTGTTAAACAAAACATTTAAAAGCTGCAATAAGATGTTATTTCAGTAAAACTTTTGTTTGTTTCATTGTAAGCAGTTATGACTGAGAAAACAATTCAATGGATCACTTTAAAGCAGGGAGCATTTTGGAGTAGGGCCGGCCATGGAATGAGCTAGGGGAGCCAGGAATAAAGTCTGAAGGACCTGGCCAGCAGGCAATGAGGGAGGAAGGGAGATGAAAATAAGTTTGGTTGATCTCAAAATTTTGCCTTGAGCTGGCTCTGCCTTTGGGAAAGAAGGACCAAATTTTCCTTGGCTTCTCTTATTCTTAGCATAGTTTTGAAAACCATAGTACATTGTAACAACTTATGTGGGGTAGCCTGGAGACTTCACCATATTTCTCACATTGTTTCTTTGGGAAAGTCCAGTCCTCGCTCCAGTTGCACTAACCACAGCTTTTAGAAACTCAGCCTGTTTACAAATTAGGAACTTCTTGTGCCTCCCCCACTTTTTCCATGGCTTCGGGAAGTCAAACCCCTACTTCTCTAATCTCCAGATCAGGGATAATTATGGTGTTCTCCCCGTTGCTCAGAGCCGAGGATAATTAGATCCCATCTGTATCCCTTAGGGAGCCAGCAGACAAGTCCAGGGTCATCGTGCCTTCTTTCTTCCCTCTGCAGATCCTCAGACAGATCTGAAGCCACCTGAAGGACCAGCGGGAGCTCACACAGACTGGCTAACTCTAAATGTAGGAGGACGATACTTTACCACCACACGGTAGGAGTGCGCCTTCCTAGTGAATAAGAAGCAGTAAATGAACTAGGGCTCTTTGAGTTCACGTTATTCCCTGCCTCACAGATCCTTCAAATGCGATTTCAATAAATAGCAGCCAGAAACCAGTTTACTGACTGGGAGTGGTTGGGCTCCAGAGGGGCCATTCTTTGGGAGCCTTGGTTCTGTCCCATTCGTTTTACAGAGAGGAAACTGAGGCTGTGGGGGCGAAACAGCTTGTCTAAGATCTCGCAAAGCAGAAATGATCAAAGACTTCCTGTGGTCTGGGGAAGATTCCTCTCTGGTCTTTTTTCAGAGACAATGTCAGAAGTGTGGCAGGAAGCTTTCTGTGGTCATGAATTATGCTTCTGAAATGCGCTGTCCCGCTTAGTATAGGTAGAAAGGGTAGTGGCCTTGCCACTTATAGAGGGAGAGAATGCAGCTGCTTGTCTGAAAGGTCTGGGAAAGTTGTGGGCTCAGTGATCTCCCACACTGGGCTGTGATCACCTCCCAGGAGGATCAGTGTGAGGAAATGCCAGTCAGGACCTGCAGAAATGGCAGCTCGCTCAGTGGTGTTGTGTCCTGCCAGGTCAGATCGTGGCCTTTTTTGAGAGAACAGCTGGGATCCACTAGACTCTTGACTCAGTATGTTTCTTTATAAAGACAAAGGAGAAATCATCTTTTTTTCCCCTGAATTCTTAGGAGCACTTTGGTGAACAAAGAGCCCGACAGCATGCTGGCCCACATGTTTAAGGACAAAGGTGAGCAGGACTCAGCTCCCCAGCCTCTGTGGGATCTGGGGACAGTGGCTTCTAACACCGCTGTTCTTTGCCATTTCAAGATGTGAGCAATTCTTGTGAGAATGAAAAAGTCACGGTACTATACCTTCTATTTTCTGAAATTTTTTTGTCTTAATGGGACCGCAGGTGCCTGGGGAAATAAGCAAGATCACCGGGGAGCTTTCCTGATTGACCGCAGCCCTGAGTATTTTGAGCCCATTCTGAACTACCTACGACACGGCCAGCTCATTGTGAATGATGGCATTAATTTATTAGGTAAGTCTTTCCGGGAGCTAATTCTTCCCAAAAGCCTCCCAGTTGAGGAGCCTTTTTGTTCTCTGTGCTGTTTCTTTCCCGCAATGGTAAAATTTCCTTTTATTTGAGAAGAGGATAGCGTTTGCATGTGCTTTGCCCACAGAATGTAGACTGACCTGGGCCAGGAAGCCGAAAGGGCCAGGAGATGGGCCCCAGGGCTATCTGCTGCGCCAGGCAGGCTGCGTGGAGGGCGTGTGGGTCCCCTCATACTCGTGAGAAGCACTGAGCCCAGGAGCATTGCACAGTCCTTTATTGTCTCATAGTTCATCCTTTCTACCGTGGAGCAAAGCCATGTGAAACCAGGGTATCTGCTTTGGTTCTGATCCGGAAAGCAGCATTCCAGCACTCTGGGATACCTGTGAGTTCATCCACAGGGATGAGTATCCCTCCACTGATGCAGATTGCAACTCATCCCTGGCTGCCCGCACTGGGGGGCTCTTGTCCCTGTTTGCCCATAGACCCTGTGTCCCCGGGGGCTGGGAGCCTCCCTTCAGCTGGCTCTGTGTCCTTGCTCCTTATTTTTTCTGGGTACACATTTCCCTCATGACATCCCTTGTACTTTTTTCCTTTGTGATTCCTCAAACACATTGAAATGCTCAATATTCTCTGAGTGCCTTTGAGAGTTATAAAGAGTGTGCCTTGTGAGGTCTGAGTGGGGAGGGCTGTCTCTCCCCAGGTGATCAGACAAACTTCACAGAGAGTGTGGTGCTTCCTTCATTGGACTCTGAAGGATGACACGGGGAAGAGTGAGGCCATTCAATTCAGGCAGAGGTGACAGCATGAGCAGAGCCACAGAACTGGAAAATGAAACATACTTTTTCAGCAGACAGAATTGTGTGCTTGCTTTGTGCACAGTAGATAGAGCCCTGGGACTGAAGTCAAGACGTGAGATCAAATCTAGCCTCAGTCCCTTACTAGCAGTGTGGCCCTGGACAAGTCACTTCACCTCTGCTGGCCTCAGTCTCCTCTTCTATAAAATGGGGATAATAGTAATAGCATCCATCTCCCAAGGTTATTGTGAGGATCTAATGAGATTATATTTGTCTAGCCCTTGGCAAACTTTAAAGTTCTATAGATGTGCTAGCTGCTGCAGCTCAGTAGCACAGTGGGCAGTATGCCAGCCCTGCAGTCAGGAAGACCTGAGCTCAAATCTGGCCTCAGACACTTACCAGCTGTGTGACCCTAAGCAAGTCACTTCACCCTGTTTGCCTCAGTTTCCTCAGCTGTAAAATGAGTTGGAGAAGGATATCTCCACCAAGAAAATCCCATATGGGGTCATGAAGAGTAAGATGTGACTGAACAGCAAAAGCTTCTGCTGCTGCCCTACTCCGACTCCTCTTCCTCCCCTTCCTCCTCCTCTTCTTCCTCCTGTGGTTTGATTCATGCCTAGAGTGTGTGGTGGGTAGCACTTTAAGACGAAGCAGGGTCCCAGAGGGTGTAGAGGCCTTTGGGTATCAGGCACAAGAGTTTAAATTTTGCAAGACAATCCATAGAGAGGAGGAAGCCGGGTAGGATGTATCAGGGCTGGGTCCGAAGCATTTAGCAATGAGTGAAGGAGTGGAAAGAGGCTCAGACTGGGAGCTGAAGGCCTGGGATTTGCTGTCCTCCATCTCTTTTCCTCTTGGTTCTGTAGTCTTGCACAAGGCATTTACTCTGTGGGGCCTCAGTTTCATTATCTGCAAAATGTAAAGGTTGGACTCGATCATCCCCCTTGTCCTTTCTACTGCTAATTAATTGGGGATCCCATGACAGATCCCAGGTTACTGGTGTCACAGGCTGAGGAAGTGGTGATGCAGCCAACAAAGAGAAGAGAGAATGCTTGGGGAAAAGATCCCCAAGCTGGTAGATACCAGTGGGGCCCCCCAGAGAGCAGGAGATCCTAGAATTTCAGGGAAGAAGCCTCAGGTGCCATCTAATCCAATTCAAAGTAAATAGGAAATCCCTTCTCCACCAGCCTTGATTACAGGTTATTCAGCCACTGTTTAAAGAGCTCCTGCCTCCCAAAGGCCAACCCAACTTTAGCTCCAAGGAAATTCCTTCTGTTGAGCTGAAATCTCATAGTTTAGAAGTCCATCTTCCTGGCCCCTCACCCCCAGTCCACTTCTCCGGAGAAGGAAGAGCAAATAAATACGTCTCCCTCTTCCACAAGCTGACCTTGGGAATAAAGGGGACTTTTTTTTTATAACAACTTTTCTGTGTCTTAAAAATTTAACTTTTGAGAACTTTTCAACACCTTCGAAATGAAACATTTCCTGGTCCTCCAACTGCTAGGACAATCTTTTCCAATACTACTTCTATGGAAGAAAAATCATTCATAAAATTCTCTACATTTTAGGCATGCCTTTCAGAAACAATGTTTATTTATTTAACGTTATTCTAAAGCCAAGCATTTCCAGCCCGGAGAGAGAAATGTCCCAATGGCCGTAGTCTCCCCATGCCTTGAAACATCTCTCTACCCCAAGGCAAACTGAAATGACAGCTGTAGGAATATTGAACCAGGAAAATGTCATAATGTCCTGATACAGTTTGGGGATAGCATTCCAGAATCACAGTCCCCTCATCTTCAACTTGAGCTTCTCAGTTCTTTCCTTGACCACTGCCCTTGAGGATTGAAAAGATCTTTTCCAAAGGCATTTTTCCCTTGGGAGGCCTATCCTTTCTGGGGATGGGAGAGAGACCAATACAAGGGAGAGCTGGATGGATGTTACTGTGTGCTAAGTACTGGGAATGCAAACTCAAGGGAAAAGCACAACCCGTGGCCTCAAGGAAGGTGGGGAAATAGTCTACTAGTCCAGTCCGTGGTCCAGGCTCCAGGGAGGAGGTCACCAAGAAAAGGTTCTTTGTTCAGCTTGGTTTCTGGCCTTAATCCATTTCCCGAAGAAAGACCTTTTGTCTTCAACCTCTTCCTCACCTTCCTATAGATCTAGAAGGGAAGTCTTTATTTCGTAATATTATTTAGAAAAGAAGGTTCTGGTAAGCTTCCATAGCTACAAGGAATGCTCCCATTTCTTAAATAAGATACTCCAAAGGGCATCCTGCCTTCGCTTGAAAGCTTCCAATGGGGGAAGAGCTCTCTGCTGCCCTTGTCAGCCTAGTCTGCTTTGGAGCAACTGAAATCAAGCCTTAATTTGTCTCAGTGAACTCACCTGTCGCACCTGACTGTGCCCTTGGGCCAAGAAGGACCCAGATGAGTCGTTTACAACACCTCCCCCCGACACACACACACACACACACACACATACACCCATGCACATAGCATTCAGTAGCAGTCAGAATATAGTATTATTTAGCAAACAGACAACTCACCAGAGAAAGGTGTGGGAACACAGCCACATATCCCAGGAGCTACAAACCATGGTTGAGTTTACCATTGCAGAGCAGTTCCTTTTGGGGAAGATAGGGCTTCTCTTTAGTCATGTACCAACCAAGTTTGGAAACTTTGTTTTTTTTACTAGTAAAACTTCTGTTAAAAGCCCAAAGCTATTTCAACATATGCTTATCTTACTACTTAATTCTCCAAATCAAGGTCAACAGTTGTAGAAAAAAGAAAACATTGTCTTCCTCCCCCACTGAGTGCTCTCCTGTCCCAGGAAGATGCTGTTACTACCCAGTTGGCTTCATAAGAAGTGCTTGGAAGACGGGAGGTGGAATGCCTAGACAGTCAGGCTCAGAGTCAGAAATATAGTTCGAATCCTGCCTCCGACAGTCACTGTGTGCATGTGAGCAAGTCATAGGATAATTGATTTAGAGTATAAGGAACCTTCGAAGTCATCTGGTTCAGTCCCTCATCCACCAGGTGAGGAAACCGAGGCTTACTCATAGGCTCAGAGGTCGTAGATGGCAGAAATAGGATTCATACCCAGATCCTCAGGTTCCAAAGTCAGGGGTCCTTCCTCTGCATCACACTGCCTTCTACTGAACCTGTGTCTGTAAAATAGGAATAATTAAAGATTATGGCGCCTACATCAGAGGGTTATTCAAATGAGACAGTATGTGTAAAGTGCTTTCTAGGCTTTTAAAGCATCATGGCAGGCCTAGTCATTTGTGGGGCCAGGGGCCATACCTTCAGTTCCTCCTCCTATGGAGGCTGAGATTGAGGCTGTTGGTGGGTGGAGTGTGGGCATCGTCACCTAGTCCAGCCTAATGTGGGGAGCCCTTGGGAGTAGGGGCAGGCTGGCCCAGTGGGGCCCAGGACTGCCTGCTGTACTTCCAGCCTGCATGACATAGAGAGACATGGTTCAAAACAACAAGTCAATTATTCATTTCAGGGGTAGAAGACGTTACAGGTGGTTTGATTTTTTTTTTCCAACAGCTGTCTACCTCTCCCCAAAAATACAGTCATAAGATTTTGATAATGACATTAATACGCACAAACAAAAGAGCCCGTGTGACTGTGGACAAGACACTGCTTTTCTCATCTTTGAAAATAAGGGAATTAGGCTAGATAAATCTCCTGCTTTAAAGCCTCATGAGATAAAAAAGGTGGGTTCATTTGCAGGCGTTCCTCATTCCAGTCCTACTATGACTCAGCAGTCCCTGGGGCCCTCCTGATTTTCATCACCTTCCTACCAGCCAGGTCCAGTGATTATTCTCCCCCATTAAATGTGCTCAGGTATGGTTCGGTTTCCAAATAAGGCTTTTCATGAACATCTGTGTTGTATAAAACAAGGTACAGATGTATTTATTTGTCGTATTCTCCTCTCGTGATAGGTCCAATTAGTATAAACTGGAAAATAGTCTACAATCTGACAGCCCTTCAGAAACAAATTTCACTGGCAGATCAAGTCTGCAAGCATTTATTTGTGCTGACTTGTAAGACTCCATGCAAAATACTCAGCATATGGAGAGGCAAAAAAACCCTGTCCTTGCCCTTGAGGCCATATTCTTATAGGGGAGGAAACATGCAATCAGTTCTACTAGCTGTAACCAGTGTAAATGGAAAGGTCTGGGTCCAGTGGTGAGATCGATCAGGATGACAGGAGATGGCATCTCAGAGAGAAGGAGGGATTGGAACTGAATCTTGAAGGAAGCCTACTGGCTGAAGTGAGGGAGAGCATTCCAGGCATGAGGGCAGCCATGCTGCTGTTCCTAGGGAACCACCAGACACTTGGTGTTCCTAGATGTTTATGGAGGGGAGGAAAGTTTAAGGAGCCTGGGAAGGTAGGAAGGGAGCTGATTGGGAAGGGTTTTAAAGATCAGAAAGAGGACTTGATATTTGCTCCTGAGGATGTAATAGAAATCTGAATCTGATGACCTTTTCTCAGCCTTCATCCTTCTTGACCTGTTTGGGCCTTTGAGCCTCTTCTCCTCAGTACTCTCCGCTCTTTAGGTTTCTGTGGTACTTACTGCTCTCTGCTGGTTCTCCTACCTGACTGCTCATGCTTTGCTTCCTCTTTGTCTGGGTCATGCCTGTCAACTCTGTTACTTGCAGGGCTTTATCCCGGGCCCCCTTCTCTTCTTGCTATATGCTTTTTCACTTAGTGTTCTCATTAGTTCCCAAGAATTAAATTATCATCTCTCTTCTGATGATCCGTAAATCTCTGTCTCCAGCTGTAACCTCTGTGCTGACCTCCTCTCTCACATCTCAAAATGGATGAACCACAGACATCTCACACTGAACCCTGAACCACTTCTTCATTACCATGGAGGGCACCACCATTTTCCCGAGTCGCCCAGCCCCCAAGCTTGAGCATCATCCTTGCCTCCGCAGTGTCTTCTCCCCCACGTCCAATCTGTGACCTCGGCCCTTTGATTTTACCTTTGCAGTCTTTCTCTCATTATACTCTCTTCTCTCCTTGGACCCTGCCCTGGTGCATGCCCTCATTCCGTTGTGCCTAGACTACCGCAGTAGCTGCTGCTGGGTCTGTCTGCCATTGGTCTCTCCCCACTCCAGTCTATCCTTCACTCACCTCCTTCCTTTCCCTCCTCTTCAGTAAACTGCAGTTGTTTCCTGTTGCCTCCAGGATCACAAGCTGCCCCCAACACCGGCCCTTCCCGCATACACTGGGGTATATTGACATGGGCTTCCTTGCCATTCTTCAGACAGGATGCCCTCCATCCTGCATGTCACTTGCTTATGTGTGGCTGTTTGCACATTGTCTCCCTGAGGCTTTCAAGAGCACCCGCTGTCTTCAGCCTTTCTTTGTATTCTCTGCACTTGGCACAGAGCTGGCACATGATATGTGTTTATTTACTTACTGACTCTTGAGAAAAGAAGGCAGCGTGGTCAGAGCTCTGTTTTGGGAAGACCTCTTTGGTGGCTGAGCGGAAGATGACCTGGCATAAGGAAAGACTTGAAGCAGGGAGACGTACCAGACGTACCACAAGACTGTTTCAGTAGTCCAGGTGTGAGGTGGTGAGGGCCTACACCAGGGGCCGGAAGTGTCAGAGGAGAGAAGGGGGGCTGTGCAAGAGGTGGGACAGAGGTGACAATGGACATGGGGGGAGGATGATGGTGCCCTTGAAAGGACAGAAGATGATGGGTTTAGTTTTGGACTTGTTGAATTTAAGATTTCTTTAAGACGTCCAGTGTAGGTGCCCAAGAGGCAGTTACTGATGTGAGTGAGACTGGAGGTCAAGAAAGAGATGAGGGCCAGAGAAATAGCTCTGAGAATTGTCTGCTGAGCCTGACCATTGAATCCATGGAGCTGAGGAGATCACTAAGTGAAATGGTAAAGAAGGAGGAGGGAAGGGGGTGGCCAGGAATGGTGGAAGGTCCAGCAGTGGAGACCCAAAGAGCAACTTTCAAGCGGGCCGAAAGGAGAACAAGGGAGAGCAATGGCATGAAAATGTAGAGAGAAGATAGTGTCGAGAAGAGGGGGATAGACAGTGGAGAGGTGGCAGAGAGATATGAAGGATGAGGACTGAAAAAAAGGCCTTTAGAGTTGGTGATTAACAGCTCACTGGTGACTTTGGCTGAAGCAGTGCAGTGAAGCAGCTGCTAGAGAACAGAGGTTTGAAAGAAAGCGGGTGGGACGGCCGGGTGGCGCAGTGAGTAAAGCGCTGGCCCTGGAGTCGGGAGACCCTCAGACACTTAACACCCACACAAAAAAACTGGCTGCGTAACCTTAGGCAAGTTACTTAACCCCAATTGCTGTAAAAAAAAAAAAGAAAGAAAGAAAGTGGGTGCAGAGATTATAGTTTGCTTTGCTGTAAAAGAGAGGAGAAATCCAGATAATAACTAGTGGGGATGGAGAGATAGGAGCATCCTTCTAGGCAGCTGGCTGATAGAGACTGAAGACTGGTGAGAGTGGAGACGATAGTGGGGGAAATCTGTTGGAGAAGACAGCATGCTGTGGAATCATGGCTGTACATCGAGACCTTTGACTTGACAGGGAGAAGGGAGATGGATAAGGGAAGACACTCAGACTTCTGACTGATTCGACAACTGTGTGAAAGGCCACAGTGCTCTGGGTCATTACCATGCTATGACAAGGGGCTGTTAAATAAGGAAATGGACTTCCTGAATCATTTCAAAGAGATTCACATGATTTGTATCAGTTTAAGAAAAGTATATAATAGAGTACCCTACATTGGCCCATTATGAGGGCCATCACAATTTGAATCCTTTTTACTATCATCTCAAAAATGTGAAAGAAGTGGGGGCGAAACTTCTTATAAACCTTATTTATCTCTGTTCTATTTGGAAGGCTAATGGAGTTTTAGGATTTTATGTGATTGAATGTTTTTCTTAGAATCCCAGTCAAGCAATTAACATAACTGTACCCATATTTGTTAACGAGGATTTCTTTCTTCTAATTTAATAATTACAGAAATGATCAGAAATGTGTATGAAATGTATATTTACTTAGATCCTATCTAGTAATCATTTAACTTTATGTTTTTCCCTTGTACAAAGTAAAAACTTGCGAAAGTTCATTCTCTTTTCATTTTGGGATGTGTGGTATGTTACTGGCTTCTCTTCCATGTTAAATAGTAATCTGCTTGCTAAATGTTATGTCCTTTAAGAAATCCTGCATTAAGTGATGAAGGATCAAAGATGATTGGAGACTGCTGCCCTTTTTTTTTTTTTTTTGCAACACCCATTTTTTTGTTGTTGCTTTGGTAGGTGTGTTAGAAGAAGCCAGATTTTTTGGTATTGACTCGTTGATTGAACACCTCGAAGTGGCAATCAAGGTACTTTTTAATATTTACTTATACTATAGTAGGACTTAGAGCACCGTTACAGGATTGCCGCTAGCTCAGAAAAGACTGACGGCTTCCTGCTTTCTCTCTACAGAATTCTCAACCACCAGAAGACCACTCTCCCATCTCTCGGAAGGAGTTTGTTCGGTTCCTGCTTGCCACGCCAACCAAGTCAGAACTGCGTTGCCAGGTACGCAGGGCAGTCTTCCTATCAGCCATTCACTCCGCTTAGCAGCGTAATCAGTCATTCAACAGAATGTTTTAGAAAACAGTTGTGTTAAACCTTGTGTGTTTTTTTCCTTTCATTTTGTTTAATTTCCTTTTGAACACAGATAAAAAATCTTAAACATATCCGCATTTTAATCCCAAATAGCAGTTACCTTTTTTTTCTTTTTACAAAAATCCTTGAGTTACTAAATAATGCAGTTTCCTAACTGGTGTAAAACACACCAATGAAGAGCAACACACACACACACATACTCACACTCACTCACACACATGCACTCACCCTCATACACATGCACACTCACATACACACTCACACATTTTCACACATTCTCAAACACACACTCACCCTCACACACACTCACACACACATTCTCACATACTCACACACATACTCACCCTCACACACATACGCACGCACTCACCCTCACACACACACACACACCCGGTCGGTTAAGGCTGCTTGGGTTGCCGTGTTCAGCTGTTCCTTTTTTGTCATAACATTGGTTGGAGCAGACTCATGAGGTCCTTTTTTTTTTTTTTTTTTACAAACCTTCTTTGCCATTCATTGAATTGACAAAATACTTAAAAGCTATTCCTATTTTAACTTAGTGCCCTTTATTCTCATTTAGGGCCATCGAAGAGGCAGTTGTTATTATCTGTTGCCCTTTTACTAGCAACTCCCTTCTGCAGTAGTCCCCAAACTGCTCCCTTTGCTTCTCCTCAGAATCAGCATGGCGTGGTGTCTGTTGGATGTATTTCCAGAGGGAAAGTTAAATGGAATATTCACTTTCACTCGTGAAAGTTTATTTGTTGTTTCTTTTAGGGTCTAAACTTCAGTGGTGCTGATCTTTCTCGTTTGGACCTTCGATACATAAACTTCAAAATGGCCAATTTAAGTCGATGCAACCTTGCACATGCTAATCTCTGCTGTGCAAATCTTGAACGAGCTGATCTCTCCGGATCAGTGCTTGATGTAAGAGCAAGTTCATTCATTAACACAGGGATTTGGAACATATTCGTTGTCTGTTCTCCAGGCATGGAACTCTCTCTCCTTATCTCTCCCTCCCAGCTTCCCTGGCTTCCTTCAAGTCTCTGCAGGAGGCCTTTCCCGGGCCTCGGTCTTAGTGTACTTCCTCTGAAATTATCTCTAGGATCTCCTGGATGTGGCTTTTGGTTCATAGTCATTTACACATTGTCTCTCCCATTAGACTGTGCACTCCTTGAGAGCAAGATCTGTTTTTTGCCTTTTATTGAATTTTCAGTATTTTGCACAATGCCTGGCACATAGTAGGTACTCTATAAATCCTTGTTAACTTGTTATTGTGTCATATCTGAAGACCAGTGAATAGGAATCCATCATTCAGTAACCATTCATTAAGTGCCCTCTATGTTATCTGGCCCTAGAGATATAAACATAGAAATAGAGTAGTACTTGACCTCCCAGAAGTGATCACATCCATCGTGTTTTATTTTTCTGTGAAGGAAAGACTTATCAAAATGATGATTACTCTAGTGAAAGCTGCTGATTTGTTACTATAATTGGTACCTGTGCTAAACATACACCTCCCAGATTCAGTAACTTTTAACTAGTAAGGCAAAAAATGGTGGAAATTGGCCATACTTGCCACACTGTCATGTCCTTTATCAGGTTGTCCATTTTTATGGTCGATAGAAGGTCTGAATTAGAAAATAAAAAACTTCAGCGATAGTACATTGTCAGCATTTTGAGGGTGGAGAGGGAGGTGTGTGTTTGTGTGTGTGTGTTTATATACGTGAACATAAATAAAAGTAAGACATTCCCTGCCCTCTTGAGCTTAGCATTTAATGAGGGAAAGCCTGAAAGGGGGCAGAACTGTTCAGAGATGGCTGAGAGGCTTGGTTCACAGCAAACTAAGGCAAAAAGTCTCTCATCTAAATGGAGGATGCAGGGACTAACAGATTAGAGGGGGAAGATGGGGAGGGAATGAGAAGGATAGCCCAAGTGAAGGCATCTTGGGAAAGAATGTACATAGGGGGAAAACACGAGCTGATGTTAGCAAGATTGAATGATACCAGATGTAAAGAGAATGACTTACGAGGCATTGCAGTCATTGAACCTTTCTAAGAATTTTAGTGATGAAGGGTAAGAAAGAAATGTGTGACTAGCTAGAGGGTATGGTAGAGTTAAGGGAAGACTTTAGGGGAAGATCAGGGAGACTTTAGTGTGTTTGTAGGTGGCTAGGAAGGTGCCAGTGGGAGAAAAGATAAATGTGCATGATGCTGGTAAACTTTTTGGAGGAATTTGGAGAGGGTGGGATCATGGGTACAACTGTAGAGATTAGCCTTAGGGAAAAGTCGGAAGATGTCTTTTGCAACAAGAGGGTGGGAGGAAGGAATTATTAAAATGCTGAGAAATTCTGAGTAGTGCCCAAGGTAGGGCTGAGGAGAAGCCTTCAGTCTTCTTGGTGAAGTAGTGAATTGAGATACTGAAATGGGGTAGGGTGGGAAAGAAAAGAAAAAAAGAAAACAAAGTTTGGGGTGGGAGCCCAACTGAGATTAGGTTCTGTTTTGAGGCATTGAGTTTGAGGTGATACTGGGATATCCAGCTGGAGATGCTGATATACCCCAAGTCCAGTATGTCCCTATCTTACAAAACTCAGCACTGGCTATCATTATACAATGAATGATGCCAGGCTCATTGCTGCAGAAATGTGTTTCATTCTCAAATTCCAGACTTTCTAGCATTTAAGCGTTCTTAGCTTTCTCCTGTCTCTGTATGACAGCGATCATATTTGCTAAAGTCTTGCTGTGAGTCTGTGAATTCACATTTTGAAAATATTCTGTAGTAGTCGCTGTTGCAGAAGAACTTGTACTAGCCTCTGGTCAGCAGTGGAGGGCAGGAGAGGACTCTGCAGCTGTTGGGTTAAGTAATGAACTTTTCTAAAATCAGGGATGATCACAGGATCTTGGAAGTCCAAGCCATTCTGTTGGTGCTGGATGTACTGATAAGTATCAGTAAATCTGGGCATCTGCCCTTCGTGCTCCCAGATTGTGAATGGCCCACTGTGAGATACAAACCTTGACCAGGTTTCATGGCTTGGTTTATCTGAGACCCTATTTTAGATGTCAAGAGTGTGCATTCTTTACTAGTTTGCTAACCTCCTCAATGCTGACTAGTGTGAGTATGAGTGTTTATTACTAGGAGAACAGAACTAATGTCCTCTGTTGTCATTGTATCCAAGGCAGTGTGGGCCACGTGGAAAGAATGCTTGCTTCTCGCACGCGGGGCTTCGAGTGCTTGTTCAGCCCCTTATGGGTGGGGGTTCCTGAGTGTCTCGCTCCCTTAGGCTCCAAGCCTGCAAAGGGCCCATTCTGATGATGCTTGTTCTACCCAAGCAGCAAAGAGGGGATTGTAACAAAAGCATCTGTGCTGGAAAGGGCCATGTCAGCCAGGTGTGTTCTGCTGCTTTTTAGTGTGGCTTGGGCCACTACAATCTCCTTGTAATGGGGGCATCTTCTCTTCTCTTGACAGTGTGCGAACCTCCAGGGGGTGAAAATGCTTTGTTCTAATGCAGAAGGGGCATCTCTGAAGCTATGTAACTTTGAGGATCCTTCAGGCCTTAAAGCCAACTTGGAAGGTGAGATGTCATGTCAAATCCTCGACCCACAGTGGAGGATGCTGGGCCTTTCCTGGGGAAGCCACTGCTCACAGTGAAGTCAAGGAGATGGGGATGGGCAGTGCTCAGGGGGTCAAGCCTTGGACCCGGGGTCAGGAACATCTAAGTTCAGATCCAGTCTCAGGCACTTCCTGCACGTGTGACCCTGGGAAAGTCACTTAGCCTCTGTTTGCCTCAGTTTCCTCATCTGTAAGATGGGGGTAATGACAGCATTTACCTCCCAAGGTTGTTATGAGGATCAGACGAGGTAATTATCGTAATGAGCTTAGCAGGTGCTGGGCAGTCATGCGCCCAAGCACATGATCAGTGTTTCTCCCCTGTTGGGGAGGAGCTCTCTTCAACAAGGCTTCAGTCTGGGGTAACTTCCATTTTAAAAACAAGCCTTCATGCTTTTCCATAAAGAAAGAATCTTCGTTGTTGATGGACAAGTCACCATTTGTTTCTGTGTCTCCACTTAAAGTCACGAGTCAGAGGAGACGTATCTCAGTTACCTTACAGAAGTGATCATCCGAATTGCCAGGGGTACTGCTTATGTTCCGAGCTCACAAACCTTCAGAATTTCAGATTTTCTGTTAGGTTGTTATTTAGATTAGATGCTTTCAGGTTTGCTCCAGTAGTTCAAAAACTTGGACCTCCTCTATCATTTTAGTCTGGACTGGTGATAAAATAATGTCCTTTGTAATCTCATGTATTTTATTTTGTACATATAAAAACATGGATTTTACCCAACTGCTTGAGGCTATTAACTTTGGCCTTTCGTACTTTGTATTTCTTTGCATTTACTAAAATTCTGCTTTAATTTGTAGAAAGGTTTCTATCTGCTTGCCCACTCCCATTTGTAAATTGACTAATCCCTGTGTGGTTTGGGGAGGTGGGAGTCCAGTGTCAGTAGAAACCATTCTCAAATTATCATCTCTAGGTGCTAATTTGAAAGGCGTGGATATGGAAGGAAGCCAGATGACTGGGATCAACCTGCGAGTTGCTACATTAAAAAATGCAAAACTGAAGAATTGTAACCTGCGGGGAGCCACCCTAGCAGGGACAGACTTAGAGGTGAGCTGGCCCTGCTTTACCATCCAGCCATTGAACAAGAGACTAGCTGCTATGTAGCCTCAAGTCATTTGCTTCCACAACTAGAAAGAACATTTTCATTTCAGTTTTTTTTTTTTCAGTTAAAAAAATATTGCTGTTTTCTATCACCTACATTTCCCACTATGTCCGTTCCCTTTTCCTCTCTCAGAGAGACATCCTACATAGCAAAGAAAAAAAGGAAAAAGTTCAACAAAATTGCCCCATTTGCTGAAGAATTCAAACATTATATTCACTATTGTACATTTGTGGTCTTACATCTCCGTGGAGAAGTGGGAGGGACAATTCTTTATTTTTTTTAAAACGTTTTACAAAGCAGATGTTAGTTCTAGGATCTTTATGTAGATATAACTATAGATATATACATGTGTGTATGCATATATATATACAGTATATATACATGTGTGTATATATAAAATATTACTTATTTGAAAGTGTTTCATTCTTTTTCCTATTTTCCCTGAGGCCTTCACACATGTGACCTGAACAGTAGCTATAGTATTCCAAAGTCTTTTAATTTTCTTAAGATAATTTCTACAACAGGACCAGATTCTTTAAGCTAATTTAAGTCATTTCAGTGACATCTCTGTTTAGCATCAGATTCAGGATAAATCTCTGGGAATTCATTTTCCTGTCCAGACTTAACTCCAGCACCAAACTGACACTCTTACCTTTAATCGGCCATTTTAAAACATGTAGTCTATGGATTCTCCATTTACATGTTACATGTTAAGCTGACAGGATCTCACCAGCCAGACTCAGTGACTGGATACACGCCTGGACAGACACTAGAAGTGCCGCCTGCCAAGCTTCGTTTGACCTTCGTGAGAGTGCCTGAGATCTGAAAGTTTACCAGACAGAAGGTCATTCGAAGTTGAAAAAGAGCCGTGGGTTCCATGATAGGTTCTAGATGTGCTAGAGGCCTACAATCGCTATTTTAAGTGTACATCTTTCAGGAGTGTAGGATTCCCCCGTCTCCTCCTGCCCTTAGCTCATCAAGCATCTCCGACCCTCACCATGGAAATGCCCACAGTCATTTGATCTTGAAAACTGACCTGGTTGGTCAGAGGGTGGCAGCCACTGTCAGGCCTTCCTTCACAGCATCAGGGTTGGCTCCACAAACTTGGACGGGGAAAAAACCAACATCTTCATTTCATTAGAATGAGTTTCCTTTGTAATCTCATGTTACTTTATACATATAAAAGCATTGATTTTCCCTGATTGTTTAAGACTCATCGTGGTCAAAAAAAAATTTTTTTAGGGTTTGCAATTAGAAGAGTTTGTTGCCATCTTGTTTTAAAGCATACCAGTCATCACCACCACCAAACCCTTCCTCTTTCACCACTGTGGGTTCCTGTGATAAACAACCAAACCCTCAGGCAGAGGGGACTAGGAACCACAATCACGTTTAGATTCCTTGGGTAGAACTCAAGTCCACGGAATAACTTGGCTCTGGGGGGTGGGGGTGGCCATTTTCCATTAGAGTTGGCATCTGCTTCCCAGAACATGGAGAGGATCATGGAGTGAGAATGAAAGTGGTCTGCAGGTCCTGGTTTTGGCATATACTTTGTTACCTTGGGCAAGTCATTAATCCCCTGGATCGCGTGCCTCAGTGTATCTATTTGTGAAATGAGGACAATGATACCAGTTTGATTTATATTGTGGGTTTTGTAAGCTGTAAGCTATGCTCTGGAAGTTGTTCTCTTTTTTGTGATTATAGTAATAATAACAACTAAAGTTTCATCTATTTTCTTCAGTTTTTCATTGGGTTTTGTTGTTACCTTGTAGAATTGTGATCTTTCGGGCTGTGATCTCCAAGAAGCCAACTTGAGAGGCTCCAATGTGAAGGGCGCCATTTTTGAAGAGATGCTGACTCCATTGCACATGTCCCAGAGCGTCAGATAAGGTGCCCCTTCGAGGGGCCAGAGGCTAGGTGATTTATCCTGAACAAGAGGAGATGTGAAATGTTTTCCTTGTGACACATTTTTCTTCACCTACTCAGTAGTCTAGAAGAAATAACACTGTAAAAGAATTATAAAGCAGTTAGACAATAATGTATATTCTCAGTAGTGCCTAAGGAAAAAAAAAATCCTTCTTTTTTTTCCTCCAGTTGTAAAGAGGAAGCATTTACTTAATAGCTGAATGAAAATTAGATTCTATTGCTGCCTTTCGAATGGGCTGGGAGACTTTGCCTGGCCTTCTAGTCAGGAATAGTATAGAATAGTATATTTGCTTTTAAATAGGCATGTTATGGAAACAACATCTTGGTTTGAAATTCATTGAGGGTTTTAATTTATGAAAAGCACAACATATGCAATTATTTATTGAATCTCTAGATGCAATATGGATATTTAAACTGTTAAAAGTTTGTGCAATTAGGGGATAAAGTTCTTGAAGTTGCAGGTAGCTTTAGAGTTGCTACTGTTACTTTAATTGCCTGTATAAATTGTCAGAATATATGAATGTGGTGGAGCAGAGCTCCCCAAGCCTCTCTTTTCAGGTACATTTTCATAATGTTTATTTTGTTTTTGAGCAACACAGCAGCTGAACTAAAGAAATTCTCAGTTCTGACTGAGGCAGGGAGGGCAGGGGAGGGGGAGGGAGGGGCTTCGTTATATATCTTTGAATTCAGGTGGTGGGATGGAGTAGACATCTTTTAAAATGTGCCAGAACTGAGCTTCTAGTAAACGAGCTCAGAATGCAGAAAGAAGGATGTCTTCACTCTCAGAGCAGGGGATTTATGTAGCTGCAACTTAATCGTATATTCCTGGTTCAAAAGGATTTTTGCTCCAAGCAGGTTCCCCTCATCCCCAAAGCAGACAGTTCATTGATTTGCACAGGCCCGGTTATCTCATACAGTCAAGCACACAAAGATGCTTGTATAACCAAAAAAAATCAAGGTGCATCAATAATAGTCATTCACTGCAGGTGCTGATCAGTCTAGACAATCGCCACTCTGGAGTGGTGAATCAAATCCAAATCAATTGCATTGAGTGTTGGGAAATAGGAATGAATAGGTGGAAGTTACGTTCTTGGGAGTCAACACAGTGTAATTGCAGTTCAGACTTTATAATGGGGACTCAAGGATTGAAACTGACACTCAGATCACCTCCCCCCAAATTTCAGCTGGCTGATGCCAGATGTGATGCCAATCAGTCTGCACCTGTGGCTCTCCTTGGCAAAGATCTGGCCTGTCCTGCTTACAAGTGACTTCATGTCCCGATTTTAGCTCTCCCAAGACTGGGCAGAGGGCCTGTTCTCAAGGCTCGGAAGGAAAGACTCCTCAGCCCTGGGCAGTAAACTATTTGACATGTTTGCCTCCTGTAGGAGGAAGGACTTGGGTTCAATATTTATGTTGTCTAGTCTTTTCTACATATGCAAAGCTTTCCTTAACGATGAAGTGTGTGCATAAGGAGAGGAGATCCGGACCTCTGTAGTTGAGGGAAAGCAACTTCAAAAATGAATTATTTTCTTTGCTTTATCATTTTTTATTAAGACAGAGAAGTAGAATATTGTATTGAAAGAGATCTATTTTCATAATCAGTATGTGTATAAATTATATTTAAATAATCCATTTCACTGTTGTATTATATTTTCAGTAAGTATAGAATGCATCATTCATTCACTTAAAGGTACCTCTTTAGACGCGACTTAAAACTGCGGAATACTAAACCTGGTATGTTCAGGAACTGCAGATTTCAAGTCTAATGTAAGTGTATTAATAAAAAAAAAAAAGCAATCTGAAACAACGCCAAGGAGGTTCTGCTCATATTGACTTTGAATTGATTTTTTTTAAAAAAACCTTGATTTCTTGGTATGCTGAGGGGTGTTGTGGTGGCCGGGGCAGGGGGAGTGGGTAACAGGGAAGCAGTTCTGTAAAAAGTGTCCTTGCAGGCGAGCATAAGCAGGAAAGGACATGGGCTGGTCACAGAACAGGAAGGGAGAGAGTCGGGCATTAGGACCCCCAAGAGCCAAGACCTTCTTTGCAGGTTGTTCAGCGGGGCTTGAGGGAGATTCTGTGGAAGGACATGGAAGAGAATTGAGAGGATGAGAATGGGTGAAGAGGGGCCTGGTTTGTGGGGAGTGTGCATCCTCATTAGATCACAGATCCAGCAAGCCAAAGGGAGCCGGGTAGTAACATCATACCTTTATTTTTCCAACAAGGAGTGACAGACAGCTGGCCATGAAGATGTAGGGTGAGAGGTATTTATCTGGTTTGACCAAAGATGCTACTAGATAGGTCTGGTTCACCAAAAAGAATTACTTTATGGTCATCATTTTTAAAAGTCACCAAACTGAGGTGACCTGCACATGGAAAGAACAATAACATCTCTAAAGAAAGGACATTTATTACCTCTTGGCCCTTGGCTGCTGTACCCCTTGATCTTTTATGTGGGGGCTCTGCACACCAGAGCCCTGGGCCAAGTCACACCCGCCACCTGGTGGTTTACAGTTTTAACTACAATAAAACTTTGTTGTAAAATGTGAAAAACAGTCTTCGCTCATGGCCAGACAAAAACAGGCAGTGGCCTGGGGCTGTCATTCGCCCACTGCCACGATAGGGACATACAGTTAGACAGAACTGTTACTTTTGCTTACTAGGCGAGCCCCGAGTTCAGAAGGGATTGTTAGAGGTTGGAGTGGTTTTAGGGTCAGCAGTGGTTATTGTGGCCATTTCCTGGCTGAGCTTTGGGAGCATTTCCTCACCCTCTCACCCATAAAATAAATACAGCAAAGCAAAGAATCCTTTCTTCTGCTGAGGTCACTGACAAAACCCTTCCTCGAGTATCTCCTTTTCCACCGTTACCTAGCAATGTCTCCGGAAAGGACAACAAACATTTATTATTGCCCACTGTGTGCCAGACACTGCTAAGTTCTTTACAAATAGCGCATTTGAGACTCACACCACCCCCACGAGGTAGGTGCTGTTATCAGCATTTTACAGTTGGTGGAAGGAGGTTAAGTGACTTCCTTAGAGTCACACAGCTACTAATTTGTGTGAGATTTGAACTCAAATCTCCCTGTCTCCAGGCCCAGCACTTTAACTACTGTGCTTCCTACCTAGGCACCTGGTATGCCTAGAACACAGAAGAGTTTAGGAAAAGTGAAACTGGTTGCTACAAGTTCAGCCCCATGTCTCAATTCTTGAAGAGAGAGGAGTGAGCATCCCTGAGGCTCCCCTGCCTTCTCTTTATTTTTAATAATGAAAATCTTCCTTCTTTCCCTCCCACACCACCCCATATTGAGAAAGAAAGAAAAACAACAAAAAATGTTTAGAGCTGATGTGATTATGAGATTGATCTTGGGCCTATGGTTTGTTTCCACAGCACCACATCAGACCTACAGCACTGTCCAAAAGGAAGATCCTAGCAAGTGGTTCTGCCATTCCTGCCAGAGAGAAGTTGTCTACATAGACAAAAGCTTGTTCTCTCCAAAGCACACACACACACACACACACACACACACACACACACACACACACACACGCACGCACTGTTCCTAAAGTACCCATGTTACCACCAGTAGATGGATGATGTTCTACATGGATAAAATTCAAATAACTTGTCTATTAGAAATTACTCTCCAGTTCTTCAGGAGTAAAAGAATTAATTTCTTATCTCATCTTTTTCCACTTCAGCATCAAAAAAGAAACAGTAGCAATAAATTTCATTTTTGAAAATTTCACTATATCACCATTATAAATCAAGATTTGAAATATTTGTCCTGGTTACCACCTTAGAGATTTACATTTTAAATTTACACTTTAGGGGCAGCTAGGTGGCACAGTGAATAGAGCACTGACCCTGGAGTCAGGAGGACCTGAGTTCAAATCTGGCATCAGACACTTAACACTTACTAGCCGTGTGACCTCAGGCAAGTCACTTTACCCCAATTGCCATGCCTTCCCCCCTCTAAAAAGCAAAAAACAAATAAATAAATTTACACTTTAAATCTGTCTCCTGATATACTTTCTACCTTTCTTAAAATATGGCAAACTTCTAAACCTTTCCTTAGATCCCCTAGGGTAACAATTAATTGCAAAGTAAATTGGTTACATAATTTTTGTTTCTACATAAAGCATCCTGTACCAAAGATTATTTCTTTTTGAAAACCTCTAACAACTTAATTAGACATAGAAAGGGTGAGACATATTCTTCCTGCTGAGATTTTACATTAGGGCAAAAAGAACTTTTCATCTGTCATTTAGAAACTGCTAAGTCATGACTGTTATAAACGCTTTTGAATTTCTTTAAATTCATTTCTAATATGAGTGAAGTAGACATGTTTAAAGAGAAATAATTTTCCCTCTTTTATTTCAACTTCCTAAGAATTATGTGATCACTTTTAAAAGCCAGGGTTTTCAAATTAACTTTTTTACTTTTTAAAATTTTTTTAAATTAAGTTTATTTTAGTTTTCAACTTTCACTTTTATAAGATTTTGAGTTCTGAATTTTCCCCCTCCTCAAGACGGCATGCAATCTGATATAGGCTATACATTCACAATCATGTTAAACATATTTCCACATTAGTCATGCTTGTGAAAGAAGAATCGGGACAGAAAGGAAAAACCACAAGAAAGAAAAAAAGACAAAGAGAAAATAGTCTGCTTTGATCTGTATTTGGACTCCATATTTTTTTTCTGGATGTAGATAGCATTTTCCATCATCAATCTTGGAATTGTCTTGGATCATCGTATTGCTGAGTAGAGCTCAGTCTATCAAAGTTGGTCATCACACAGTGTTGCTATTACCGTATACAGTGTTTTCCTGTTCTGCTCACTTCACTCAACATCAGTTCATTTAAGTCTTTGCAGGTTTTTCCGAAGTCAGCCTGCTCGTCATTTCTCATGGCCCACTAACTTCACAACGTTTCTTGTATATTGGGTTGTACTTGATGTGGGGTGACTATCCCTACCAGCACTCATAATGATGAATGTAGCTATTGCACACTTGAAGAGTTAGTGTTTGTTTTCTCAGAGAATAAGTTACCCCAAAGGAGCAGCCTAGCCTTTCTAACTGCTCCTTGTGGAGCCCTGCTTCTGCCTTTCTTCATTGTGTCTAGTCTGTCTGGACCTACCACTATAGGCATTCTCATCAGTTACCCTGAGACGCTGCTAAGGCTAGGATATTGATGGAAAATGGCTTATTTGGGGGTCGGCTAGGTGGCGCAGTGAGCCTCATAATGTTCCTGCTAGATAGTTAAGGGATTCTCCCCATTTTATAGACGAGTAGACTGAGCTTGGGTTCAGTGACTTGCCTATCAGAAGGAAGATTTGAAATCCATATCTTCCTGACCAACTGGAAGGGACTTTAGAGGTCCCACTGATTTAAAAAAATTGTGGAGGCTCAAAGTCACACAATATCAGAGATGGGGCAGGAGCTGAGGTCTTCTGACTCCAGAGCTATGCTACTCTTTCAACCATATCCACCATACAGGTATGGGATGGAGGGAGGCATGAGACAGCTGAAGGCTGTAGGAGTCAACATTGTGTGATGGAATGAGATCCAATCCAGGAGTGACTATGAGTTCAAACACCCCTCTGACACTAACTGCATGACCTTGGGCAAGTTACTTAATCTCCCCAAGCCTCAGTTTCCTCATCTGTAAAATGAGGGAGTTGGACGGCCCTTCCAGCTCTACATCTATGATCATGTTTTCTTAGAAGACTGAATGCTCGTTATTAGTCCAAAGTGTTACATGACAGGCCCCAAAAGCAAATTGAATGCTAGCTAGCATTAATAATCTAATATGAGGAATGATGCCACCCCTGCCCCAGTTAGACCAAGGCTATGTTGTGCTCATTTGGGAGAAGCATGTATTAGGAAGGACATCTATGAGCTGGAACATGTGGCTAAGATGAGAATTGTAGAGACTATCACACAATCAACAAGCATTCATCGGGTGCCTACTGTATGTGAGGCACATACCATATAATAACTGATTAAGGGGCGGCCAGGTGGCTCAGCGAGTAAGAGCACTGGTTCCAGTGTTGGGACGACCTGGAGATCGAATCCCGGGCTCAGACACTCAGCACCACACCCAGAAATAACTGGCTGTGTAACCTTGAGCAAGTTACTTAACCCCGATTGCTTAAAAATAATAATAATAATAATAACTGATTAAAGAGCTGGGCATTTTAGGAGATATAATTTAACTTTTTAAAGAATAAACTTTTACTGATGTCTCTTGTTTTTACATCACTTACATTTCCCAACATATCCCTCTCCTTCCCCTTCCCCTCCCAGAGACACATCCCTTGTAACAAGATATGAAAGTGGGGGTTGGGGGAAGTCCACAAAAACCAAACAGCGTTCCACATACATGGCCCCAACCTCTACAAAGAAGATTGGGTGCTGTCTTCTCCTAAATCTTCGGGGCCTAGCTTGGTCATTATAATTTTAGAGCATTCCATTTTGCTTGTTTTATTATTGTTTCCATCTACATGTAATCATTCTGCCTGTTTCTCTTTGCATCAGTTCACATAAGTCTTCTCAAACTTGGAGAAAGTTACTTTAAAGGACATGATCCTTGATCATGTTTAAGAAGAAGAATAGATAAGATTTAAATGGGGCCTATTATGTGTCAGGTACTTTACAAATAATATCTCATTTGACCCTCACAACTCTGGGAGGTGGGTGATTCTATTATCATCCCTGTTTTTACAGCTGAGGAAACGGGCAGAGGTTAAGTGACTTGCCCAGGGTTACACAGCTAGTGGTGCTGAATTTGAACTGAGATCTTCCTGACTCCAGGCCCAGTGCTCTCTCCATCACACCAGCTACTGGTATAGAGTTCTGAAGTAACTCAAGGGCATCTGGGTTTCTGTGAAACAAATATTTGTTTCAGAAGAAATAGAAGCTGTGTTTTTCTTTGTTTAAACAAATTCAAGAGTAATGTGCCAAGTAAATTGCAATTTCCATTCATTCATTCATGAAATAAGTCTTGGAAATAGGCACCATGCTAGGTGATGGGTGAGATACAAAACCAGCTCCTACGCTCCCAGAACTCTCAGTATATGAATTCTGTTTAGCTTTTAAAGCCTTAAAATCAACGGGCCATAACTTCTCTTCTTGACCTCATTGTACATTCCCCTCCCTGCACTCTGATCTGGCCAAACTGACCTTTGTTTTTCTTCTTCTTTTAAAGGTCAAAATGATGAAATGATTAATTTTTTCACATTTAATTTTTATTTTTTCTCAATTACATGTAACAACTTTTTAGCATTTCTTTTTTAAAAAAAAATTTGAGCTCCTGGGGTGGCCAGGTAGCACAGAGAGTAGGAGCACTGGCCCCAGAGTCGGGATGACCTGCGATCGAATCTGGGCTCAGACACTTAGCACCCACCCAGAAATACCTGGCCGTGTAACCTTATGCAAGTTAACCCCAATTGCTTAAGGGCGGCCAGTGGCACAGTAAGAGCACCAGCCCCAGAGTCGGGATGACCTGGGATCGAATTCAGGCTCTGATACTTAGTACCACACCCAGAAATAACTGGCCGTGTAACCTTGAGCAAGTTACTTAACCCCAATTGCTTTAAAAAAAAATTTGAGCTCCAAATTTTCTCCTCATCCCCTTCTTTCTCTCCTTGAGAAGGCAAGCAATTCGATATAAATAATACATGTGTACTCATGTACATTTCCATATTAGCCATGTTGCAAAAGAAAACAAAGACCAAAAAAAAAAAAAAAACCAAAAAAAAACCCCAAAGAATAATAAAGTTAAAAAAAATAAGTTTCAATCTGTATTCAGATTCCATCAGTTCTTTTTCTGTGGTTGGATAGCATTTTTCATCCTGGCATGACTACACCACTTTCCTTTGCCTTTTTTTCTTTGATTCCCTTGATATTCTTGACCTTTTATCCTTCCAGATAAAGTTTGTTATAACTTTTTTTCTAGTTTTATAAAATAATTCTTTCATAGTTTGATTAGTGTGGCACTGAATAAGTAAATTAATTTAGGTAGAATTGTTATTTTTATTATATTGCCTCAGGTTACCCATGAGTAGTTAACATTTGTCCAGTTGTTTATATCTGACTTTATTTGTGTAAAAATATTTTGTAATTGTGTTCATATAGTTCCTGGGTTTGTCTTGACAGGTAGACTCCCAAGTATTTTATATTCTCAGCAATTATTTTAAAAGGAATTTTTCTTTCTATCTATTACTGCTGGACTTCATTGGTAATATATAGAAATGCCAATGATTTGGCTTTATTTTATATCCTGCAACTTTGTGAAAGTTGCTAATTATCTCAACAAGTTTTTTTAGTTGGTTCTGTGATGATTAAAAAGTTTTGAGAGACTAGTTTCTTGGTAATTTGATCATTTTATTAATTAGGTCAGCAGGTTATTAATAAAGACCCCTAATGGCATTGGGGTCAGTTTATATGCCCTTTGAAGAGGAGGTGTTCTTGAGGGATACCTAATCACCCCTGATTGAGTAATCAAACCGGAGGTGAATTATCTTGAGGTACTTGACATAGGTCACCCAAATATTGGTCAGAGACATCAATTTCTGTATCACCTGTCTTGATAATAGGGAGAATCATCCTTCCCCTCCCCTCCCCTCCCCCTCCCCATCTGTCTGAGCAAACACTACTAGCAGGAATACACCCATTAACCTAAACTTAGAATTTCTTTTATTGTCTGACTCGAGCTTGGCCTGGGTGAATCTTTAAGAGAACTGTTCCACACAGATTGGTTTCTAGATGAGGAAGTAGAAAAGGGGGGAAACCTTGGTCCTAATACAATAATTAGTTATAAAATATAAGAGAAAAATATTCATTTGTCACAGTTTTCTAAGTATACCATTATATCATCTGCTGGCCTCTGTTCTTCACACATGACACACCATCTTCCATCTCCCCTCCACAAAAAATAGTTGTAAATAGGAAGAGAAATACACCTTTCCCCCTCCCCTTCCTAGTATTGAAGGTGTCAGCCTGAACAGGACCCCTATCCTACAACCCAGACCTATCACAGATGTATTCTTGGAAGGGACATTAAAGGCCATTGAGCCCAGCTCTCTTATTTTACAGTATATGAGGCAGGATTCAACTCCCCAGTCCTCCAAGTCCATTGCTCTAACTGCTAAATGGCGTTGTGTCCAGCCTTCACCAGTTAGCCTGGATATCTCCCAGTTCGCCCATGTAAATCTGCCAATAGTTGGGCCATCAATGCTCAAGTCAATGAAAAGACTTTCACTGAGTCTGGCTGTGTGATCCAGAAGGTCACATGAGCCTTCCGTTTCTGCATCTGTAAAATGGGCCTATCTATATTACCATCTTTTTAAAAATATAGATAGGAGCATAATTCCATCTAGAAACATAAGCTATTATAAAACATACACGTATATGTAATAGTCCAGACAATGTGTAAATTTAAGGAATCACTGATGTAATGGTGATTGTCTCTTTTCCATCCCCCATTGTCCTAGAGAATAATGTTCCTGGCTGCCCTCACACCCCTACTCTCATTCTCCCTACTCTACGTGTGGCAAGATGAAGTCCTAGGAAATTTGAAGAATCCCACCCAGTTATCCCTATGGAGGCTTTGAGGACTAAAGGACCCTCATCATTCTGATTGTATTTCTGGGGTTTGCACACATCCTCAGAATGAACTCATTCAATACTCTCTGCTTTGCTTTCCTCCTCCTTTTCATCAAACTTTTCTAGAATAAATTCTTTGAAGTGGGTACTTGCCACAGGAGAGATGAAAATCTGCTTCCTGAGGGGAGGCTATGAATCTAGAGGGTAAGAAAATCCCATAGAGTGTGCTTGGGCCCTGAGAGATTCACCCACACTAATGCTAAAACCCGTCTCACTGGATGGAAGGATAGGGAATAGGTTTGTTATTTCACAAGAATAAGGAAGCTCCTTCTACCAATTCAGGCTGTTGAGGTTTAGGGGTGCTGGACCCAGAAATAGCAACATGCAGGTGTACCCAAGTCATTTCAACCCAAGCCTTCTTTCAGCCAAAAAATAAGGTTTATTAGAACACAATCCAAGGTGGACATGATTCTAAAAATCCGCCATATTGGCCAGATTCTAAAGGAATCAAAGCATTTGTACCGCTAATGTAAGTGGGCCAGATTGAATCTGAGCACTTTCCTGGAGGCAAGAGGGATCATTTATACACAAGGACTGTGGGAGGGATCTCGGAGGGGACAAGTAGTCTGGGGTGACTGGGATAAGGAGTCTAGGGGAGATCTGAATGGGAGTGGCCAATAGACTGGGGTGATTGTGAGGTAACAGAAGGGCTGGAACACCAGAGTCCTGGACCATATGGCCAGGGGAGGATGAAGTCTAGGGAGGATCAAGGTGGGAAAGTAGCCAGGGGATGTGAATGGAGTGTTGGGAATAGAGAATTGGGAGATAGGGCATAAGCCACAATGAAAGGCCAGTTGACAGGATTACTGGAATGGGTAGAATGCCAGAGACTTGAAAGTGTGAGAAAGCTCAAGGAGAGTTCAGGGCCAGGTTTCTGGAGCCTGTACCTGTCAAGGCCAGAATCTTTCTTCAGCTCAGAGCCAGAGAGCTACCTTGAGCGAGGTTGGGTGATTCACTCAAGGTCATACAGCCAGTCTGTATCTGAGGCAAAACTCGAACCCAGCTCTTCCTGGTTCTGATTTTGACTTGAGTTGATTCAACATTAGGCAGTTCCTTTGAATCCTGATTCAGAGATGAAACGGAATCTCCCTTATAACCTACCAACCCTAATTACAGGCTTCTAAGGAGAGGGAACCCAACCCTTCTTTGTCTTTTGGACAGTTCTCATTGGTAAGTTCTTCCTGACATACAGCCTCAATTATCCTCTTTTCAATAAATAAGTTATATTCTAAGATGCTAACTTTAATGTGCTCCCAAACATTATGTTTCTGAAATCTTAAAAAAAATTTTATATTTATTTTTTCTAAATTTAAAAAGACACTTCACTTGGGGGGAAAAAGGGCTGAGGAGCCCCTGAACACACTCGGTGTGCTTTTAATCTCTTTGATTTGTGCTGTTGACTAGAAAAGGCTTAGTCTGGATTTTAGCATTAGGATTTAAGTGCACTGGGTTGTCTCACCGGGGTTTCTACAATTAAGTGTGCCATTAAGAAGCTGGATGAGATATTTAACCTGCACAGCCATTGTGTATGAAGATTAAATTAATTTACCAAAAGTAATGGCTTTTGTGCTGTGGAAGATGTGCCTATAAAAAGGGGGTGAGGTGGAGGACAGGAACGACATACCTTGAGCAAGTCCCGCAGGAAGGAGGGCGTCCAGACTTCTCCCCAATCTCTGCCTTCCAAAAGCAGGTAATGTGCGTTAGCCAGAACCCTCACGTAAGCAACGGGTCCCTGTTAAGGGAGCTAAGGTACGACAGGAAATGTCACTGATTCCAGAGTGAGTGCTTAACAAAGCAATGCTGGAAGGTAAGTGTTGGGGAGATTGGCATTTCTAGGGGCAAGAGGGTCTCAAGAGAAACTGTCATTCACCAGCTCCATGATCGAATCTCGATCCAACTCCTCATATAACAAAGGAAGAAACTGAGGCTGGGGAGGGTAAGTGAATTGCTTGAGCTCACACAAAGCGGTAAGTGGCAGAGGCGGGATTTGAACGCAGGTGTTCATAGATCTTTCCTTTTCTGCTCTTGGATGAAGGAACATTGGAGAGAGTCTGGCCAAATATGGCGTAACTACTGGGTAAGTCACTCCCTTGTTTTGGGACACAGTGTCGGAACTACTGGCTCTGCCGCTGGACTAGTCCGGCTTCAAGGGTGCATTCGGCTTGACTGTCGACAAACTCTTGAATGGACCCCAGTGCCCAGACCGACGGCAACTCACTCTTCCAATCTCAAAGCTCCCGAGGTCACAACGCTCTCCAAAGCAGGAAAGGACAGACTCATCCAGTATAAAAGCCATGCAGGTGGAGGTGCTGACCAAGGGGAGGGATGCCCTCTGGCCCCTAGACCCCTCCCCCACCCCTTCCCTACCTCCCAGGCTGGCAGAAGTCTTCTCTTTGCTCCATCTACCAGCCCAGCTGCCTACACTCTGAAGAGTCTTCCACGTCTCCACGACATTCCAAAGGCAGGCTCGCCAAATACATTTGCTCCCAGGACTGGGCTTTTGTCAACCCCGTTACCAAAAAAAAAAAAAAAAA
>NW_027185697.1:16344329-16344642 GCF_028583685.1 Petaurus breviceps papuanus | reverse complement strand
TCTCTCTCTCTCTCTCTCTCCCTCCCTCCCTCCCTCTCCTCTCTCTCCCTTCTTCCCTCCCTTTTCTATCTCCCCTCTCCCTCCCTCCCTCCCTGTCTCTGTCTCTCACTCTCTGTCTCTGTCTCTCTCCCTCCCTGTCTCTCTCTCTCCCTCCCTCCATCTCTCTCTCCCTCTCTCTCTCCCCGCTCTCTCTCTCCCTCTCTTTCTCCCTCCCTCCCTCTCCTCTCTCTCCCTTCTTCCCTCCCTTTTCTCTCTCCCCTCTCCCTCCCTCCATCCCTCTGTCTCTGTCGCTTCTCTCTCTGTCTCTCTCTCT
>NW_027185697.1:16343782-16344229 GCF_028583685.1 Petaurus breviceps papuanus | reverse complement strand
CTCCCTCCCTCCCTCTCCTCTCTCTCCCTTCTTCCCTCCCTTTTCTCTCTCCCCTCTCCCTCCCTCCCTCCCTCTGTCTCTGTCTCTGTCTCTCTCTCCCTCCCTCCATCTCTCTCTCCCCCTCTCTCTCTCCCTCTCTTTCTCCCTCCCTCCCTCTCCTCTCTCTCTCTTCTTCCCTCCCTTTTCTCTCTCCCCTCTCCCTCCCTCCCTCCCTCTGTCTCTGTCTCTGTCTCTCTCCCTCCCTCCCTCTCCTCTCTCTGCCTTCTTCCCTCCCTTTTCTCTCTCCCCTCTCCCTCCCTCCATCCCTCTGTCTCTGTCGCTTCTCTCTCTGTCTCTCTCTCTCTGATGGTAAAGTGGAACTTGGGTGTTTGAAATGCTTGGTGATGAGTTGAGGGATGGTGGGAGGGAGAGGGGAGAGAGAAAAGGGAGGGAAGAAGGCAGAGAGAG
>NW_027185697.1:16340329-16343682 GCF_028583685.1 Petaurus breviceps papuanus | reverse complement strand
GGGATGGTTTGGTTGTTGTCCTTTGTTCTCAGAGGACCAAAATGACATCACTATGTAGGGGTCAAGGTACAGTGTGTTCAACTGTGGCTGGTCGACCAATATGAAGGTTCTACCATAAGTTGGGTACAAATCACCCATGTAAACATTTGGGATGGAGACATCTCTGCATTTGAACATCTCACATTTCTTTTGATAAAATGAAGGGATACCATATGACACAGTATTAGTGAAAAGAATGCTGGTTTTCAGAGTCAGGAGACCTGGGTTTGAATCTTCCCTTGCAGACTCAGTTGTATGATCATGGACAAGTTCTGGGTCTCTGTTTCCTCCTCTGTAAAATGAAGGTAATCATATCATACCACCTGCCTCACTGAGTTGTGGAGAAGAAATGTGCTTTGCAAACATTAAAAATACCCTCTAGATATGACCAGGCATGATTATATGTGATTAATCCTTAACTGCATCTTTAAAAAAATGTTAAGAGATATGTGATCTTATCCTATGAAAAGCTTTTCAGGATAGAGATGATGTCCTCTGTGAACTGGAAGGGAGTAGAGAAAGCCCTGACTCTGGGGCCAGAGGACCTGGGTTCAAATCTCACCTCTCATGTCCATTATCTGTGTGACCTCAGGCAAGTCCCTTGACCTCTCTCACTCTCAGGGTTCTTATCTGTATAATGTTACCCTAGTAAATGGAGCTCCAAAAGTTCCTGAAGGCTGACCAGGCATTTTGCTTGCATCATCTCATTTGATCGGAGGTGGGCTAGGTGGCCTCTCTCATCTTCATAATAGCCCTTTTAGGAAGGGATAGCCATCACCCCCATTTTAGAGATGAGATCATGGAGGTTCAGTCCTTTCTAGCTCTACAGGTTTGATCCATTAAACAGAGAATACTGGAATATCAGAGCTGGGAGGGGCCCTGGAGGCCTTTGCATAGGGAGGTGAAGTCACCTGGTCAATGATACCCTCCTCTCTCATCCCAAGTTCATCTCTCTCACTCCAGCCTTCTTTCTGGCATATGCACTTCCTCCAATGGAAAGCGCCATTTCCCAGACAATGGAAGGTGGATGTGATCTCCACTGTGCCAATCTGGGTTCTTGGAGAACATTTTTGATATTGGCAATGCTTTTCAATGCTAACATTTCAAAGAGTAAAATATGTGTTTATCAAAAATACTGACCTGTTTGGCCATTTTCAGGAACGTGAAAAAGTATGTTTTCATCTTACTCTATTCGCCTAGTACTAGAATCTCCAAATGTATAGATATATAGACCTGTCTATGAATTTATAGATTCTTGCAATATAGTTCCAGTCCCAAAGGAGGGATGGCTAGACTGATTTGGGGGACACTGCTGTAAGAGAAGAGGGCGGGCCTGAGAAGGAGAGAGAGCTAGAGTTTGGAGATCCAAGGAAAAGAAAAAGGATGAACAATTGGTGAACAAGGAGAGGAGGTTACTGAGAAATTCTGGACTTATGAGTTCTAACTAGACTTGGCTGCCCACTTTCTGCACCGGGACTAATTGCTGAGTGTCTCAGTGCCTGGCTGCTGTTCCCTGCAAACACACCGAAGACCTTGTCCTGTCTTGAAAGGGTAGCTTAACTCATTTCTGGGCTCTCTGCCAACCCCAAATAGTTTTCCCTCCCATTGAATGCTCCTTTTCAAGTTTGTTTGTTTGCTTTCTTCCATTTTTTTTATGTCCCACAGAATGGAGCTGACCCCAAAGTTCCTAGCTGGATGCCTTCTCCTGACTTTGTGTGTGATGATCAGCTCTGGCCAACACTGGTCCTATGGCCTTCGCCCAGGAGGGAAGAGGGATGCTGATGCCTTGATTGATTCCTTCCAGGAGGTATGGTTTGTTTGCTACTGACATCTTGAGGAAGGGGTGATGGACTCGGGGAGCAGTAGGAAGCAGGCCAGTGCGGGACTTAGAGGTGCTGAAATATGCATATTTGTTTGCTGTTGCTTTTCAGCTGTGTCTAACTCTCCATGACCCCACTGAGGTTTTCTTGGCAAAGATACTGGAGTGGTTGACCATTTCCTTCTCCAGCTCACTTTCAGATAAGGAAACTGAGGCAAGCAGGGTGAAGTGACTTGCCCAGAGTCACACAGCTAGTGTCTGATGTCACATTTGAACTCCAAACCTCCTGACTGTAGGCCTAGAGTTCTATCCACTGTGCCAGCTGGCTGCCCTCTGCACATTTGCTACAAGAGCTTTATTTTTTCTCCTCCCTTACAAAGGAGAAGGGTGGGGGGAAATGGGAGAGAGAGAAAATAGATTTTAGGTGGGTGGAAAAAAGTTATTAATGAAAATGAAGAGGTATGTTTCCCCTGTTCGAAAATGGCATTTATGTTATTTAATTCAATTTATCCACACTTTGTTAAGCATTAACCACGTGCCCATCAATCAGCAAACCTTTATTAAACACCCCCTGTCTGTCAGTAACCCTGCTAGGTTCCAGGGCCCTTGAGAAGTCCCCATTTTATTGGGGAAGAAAAAAAATGTCAAGCCAGAAGTAGATACCAAAGGGGTCATTTTTTGGAAGGGAGGGTGGGCACCCGTCGCTCGGCTGGGTGGACCAGGAAAGTTGGCTCAGTCGTGTCAGACACAGACCCACTCTAGCGATTCTTGTAATCCAGCTAGCCGGTCCAGATGTGTGACCTGGCCAGACTCCACCTGGAGTATTCAGCTCACTTCTGGTTGACATATTCTGAGCAGGTAGGTGGTGCCATAGTGCACAGAGCACCAGCTCCGCAGTCAGGAAGACCCGAGTTCAGATCCAGTCTCAGACACTTCCTAGCTGTGTGACCCTTTGCAAGTCACGTCACCCTGTTTGCCTCAGTTTCCTCATCTGTAAAATGAGCCAGAGAAGGAAATGGCTCCAGAACCTTTGCCAAGAAGACCCCAAATGGGGTCCCAGAGAGTTAGATTTGACTGAAGAGCAACACCACGTTATGACCACCTTTTAAGAAAGTTACTGACGGAGTGTAACGCTCCTGCCGAGAGCAGGACAGCTAGCGTGTTCAAGGCCGTGCTGCCCGGGAGCCGGCTGTAAGAGGGACTGGTCATGTTCTGCCTGCCACAGAGGGAAGAACCCAGAGTGATGGGGGGAAGACAGACACAAAAGCAGGGAGAGACTTTGTAACAATGCACTGGGCTGCCTCAACAGTCATGGGCTCCTCCTCGCTCAGGCGCTCTTGAAGAGAAGCCTGGACGGCCACTTGGCAGCTATGGGATGTAGATGGAAAACCCTCAGAGCTTAGATGGCCTCTGAAATCTTACCAGATTCTGAAATTCTGTGATTCTGGGGACGTATATGGAAAAGCAGAGACAGAGACAGAGACAGAGACAGAGA
>NW_027185697.1:16336095-16339929 GCF_028583685.1 Petaurus breviceps papuanus | reverse complement strand
CTGTCTCTCTCCCTCCCTCCCTCTCCTCTCTCTGCCTTCTTCCCTCCCTTTTCTCTCTCCCCTCTCCCTCCCTCCATCCCTCTGTCTCTGTCGCTTCTCTCTCTGTCTCTCTCTCTGATGGTAAAGTGGAACTTGGGTGTTTGAAATGCTTGGTGATGAGTTGGGGGATGGTTTGGTTGTTGTCCTTTGTTCTCAGAGGACCAAAATGACATCACTATGTAGGGGTCAAGGTACAGTGTGTTCAACTGTGGCTGGTCGACCAATATGAAGGTTCTACCATAAGTTGGGTACAAATCACCCATGTAAACATTTGGGATGGAGACATCTCTGCATTTGAACATCTCACATTTCTTTTGATAAAATGAAGGGATACCATATGACACAGTATTAGTGAAAAGAATGCTGGTTTTCAGAGTCAGGAGACCTGGGTTTGAATCTTCCCTTGCAGACTCAGTTGTATGATCATGGACAAGTTCTGGGTCTCTGTTTCCTCCTCTGTAAAATGAAAGTAATCATATCATACCACCTGCCTCACTGAGTTGTGGAGAAGAAATGTGCTTTGCAAACATTAAAAATACCCTCTAGATATGACCAGGCATGATTATATGTGATTAATCCTTAACTGCATCTTTAAAAAAATGTTAAGAGATATGTGATCTTATCCTATGAAAAGCTTTTCAGGATAGAGATGATGTCCTCTGTGAACTGGAAGGGAGTAGAGAAAGCCCTGACTCTGGGGCCAGAGGACCTGGGTTCAAATCTCACCTCTCATGTCCATTATCTGTGTGACCTCAGGCAAGTCCCTTGACCTCTCTCACTCTCAGGGTTCTTATCTGTATAATGTTACCCTAGTAAATGGAGCTCCAAAAGTTCCTGAAGGCTGACCAGGCATTTTGCTTGCATCATCTCATTTGATCGGAGGTGGGCTAGGTGGCCTCTCTCATCTTCATAATAGCCCTTTTAGGAAGGGATAGCCATCACCCCCATTTTAGAGATGAGATCATGGAGGTTCAGTCCTTTCTAGCTCTACAGGTTTGATCCATTAAACAGAGAATACTGGAATATCAGAGCTGGGAGGGGCCCTGGAGGCCTTTGCATAGGGAGGTGAAGTCACCTGGTCAATGATACCCTCCTCTCTCATCCCAAGTTCATCTCTCTCACTCCAGCTTTCTTTCTGGCATATGCACTTCCTCCAATGGAAAGCGCCATTTCCCAGACAATGGAAGGTGGATGTGATCTCCACTGTGCCAATCTGGGTTCTTGGAGAACATTTTTGATATTGGCAATGCTTTTCAATGCTAACATTTCAAAGAGTAAAATATGTGTTTATCAAAAATACTGACCTGTTTGGCCATTTTCAGGAACGTGAAAAAGTATGTTTTCATCTTACTCTATTCGCCTAGTACTAGAATCTCCAAATGTATAGATATATAGACCTGTCTATGAATTTATAGATTCTTGCAATATAGTTCCAGTCCCAAAGGAGGGATGGCTAGACTGATTTGGGGGACACTGCTGTAAGAGAAGAGGGCGGGCCTGAGAAGGAGAGAGAGCTAGAGTTTGGAGATCCAAGGAAAAGAAAAAGGATGAACAATTGGTGAACAAGGAGAGGAGGTTACTGAGAAATTCTGGACTTATGAGTTCTAACTAGACTTGGCTGCCCACTTTCTGCACCGGGACTAATTGCTGAGTGTCTCAGTGCCTGGCTGCTGTTCCCTGCAAACACGCCGAAGACCTTGTCCTGTCTTGAAAGGGTAGCTTAACTCATTTCTGGGCTCTCTACCAACCCCAAATAGTTTTCCCTCCCATTGAATGCTCCTTTTCAAGTTTGTTTGTTTGCTTTCTTCCATTTTTTTATGTCCCACAGAATGAAGCTGACCCCAAAGTTCCTAGCTGGATGCCTTCTCCTGACTTTGTGTGTGATGATCAGCTCTGGCCAACACTGGTCCTATGGCCTTCGCCCAGGAGGGAAGAGGGATGCTGATGCCTTGATTGATTCCTTCCAGGAGGTATGGTTTGTTTGCTACTGACATCTTGAGGAAGGGGTGATGGACTCGGGGAGCAGTAGGAAGCAGGCCAGTGCGGGACTTAGAGGTGCTGAAATATGCATATTTGTTTGCTGTTGCTTTTCAGCTGTGTCTAACTCTCCATGACCCCACTGAGGTTTTCTTGGCAAAGATACTGGAGTGGTTGACCATTTCCTTCTCCAGCTCACTTTCAGATAAGGAAACTGAGGCAAGCAGGGTGAAGTGACTTGCCCAGAGTCACACAGCTAGTGTCTGATGTCACATTTGAAATCCAAACCTCCTGACTGTAGGCCTAGAGTTCTATCCACTGTGCCAGCTGGCTGCCCTCTGCACATTTGCTACAAGAGCTTTATTTTTTCTCCTCCCTTACAAAGGAGAAGGGTGGGGGGAAATGGGAGAGAGAGAAAATAGATTTTAGGTGGGTGGAAAAAAGTTATTAATGAAAATGAAGAGGTATGTTTCCCCTGTTCGAAAATGGCATTTATGTTATTTAATTCAATTTATCCACACTTTGTTAAGCATTAACCACGTGCCCATCAATCAGCAAACCTTTATTAAACATCCCCTGTCTGTCAGTAACCCTGCTAGGTTCCAGGGCCCTTGAGAAGTCCCCATTTTATTGGGGAAGAAAAAAAATGTCAAGCCAGAAGTAGATACCAAAGGGGTCATTTTTTGGAAGGGAGGGTGGGCACCCGTCGCTCGGCTGGGTGGACTAGGAAAGTTGGCTCAGTCGTGTCAGACACAGACCCACTCTAGCGATTCTTGTAATCCAGCTAGCCGGTCCAGATGTGTGACCTGGCCAGACTCCACCTGGAGTATTCAGCTCACTTCTGGTTGACACATTCTGAGCAGGTAGGTGGTGCCATAGTGCACAGAGCACCAGCTCCGCAGTCAGGAAGACCCGAGTTCAGATCCAGTCTCAGACACTTCCTAGCTGTGTGACCCTTTGCAAGTCACGTCACCCTGTTTGCCTCAGTTTCCTCATCTGTAAAATGAGCCAGAGAAGGAAATGGCTCCAGAACCTTTGCCAAGAAGACCCCAAATGGGGTCCCAGAGAGTTAGATTTGACTGAAGAGCAACACCACGTTATGACCACCTTTTAAGAAAGTTACTGACGGAGTGTAACGCTCCTGCCGAGAGCAGGACAGCTAGCGTGTTCAAGGCCGTGCTGCCCGGGAGCCGGCTGTAAGAGGGACTGGTCATGTTCTGCCTGCCACAGAGGGAAGAACCCAGAGTGATGGGGGGAAGACAGACACAAAAGCAGGGAGAGACTTTGTAACAATGCACTGGGCTGCCTCAACAGTCATGGGCTCCTCCTCGCTCAGGCGCTCTTGAAGAGAAGCCTGGACGGCCACTTGGCAGCTATGGGATGTAGATGGAAAACCCTCAGAGCTTAGATGGCCTCTGAAATCTTACCAGATTCTGAAATTCTGTGATTCTGGGGACGTATATGGAAAAGCAGAGACAGAGACAGAGACAGAGACAGAGACAGAGACAGAGACAGAGAGACAGAGAAAGACAGAGAGAGAGACAGAGAGAGAGACAGAGAGAGACAGAGAGAGACAGAGAGAGAGACAGAGAGAGAGACAGAGAGAGAGACAGAGAGAGACAGAGACAGAGAGAGAGAGACAGAGACAGAGAGAGACAGAGAGAGACAGAGAGAGAGACAGAGAGAGAGACAGAGAGAGAGAGACAGAAAGAGACAGAGAGACAGAAACAGAGAGAGACAAAGAGACAGAGACAGAGAGACAGAGAGACAAAGAGACAGAGAGACAGAGACAGAGAGAGAGAGAGAGAGAGAGAGAGA
>NW_027185697.1:16307915-16335995 GCF_028583685.1 Petaurus breviceps papuanus | reverse complement strand
GGGGGGGGGGAGAGAGACAGAGAGATTCCAAGGTAGCATGTTTAAAGCAAGAGCGTATTTGGGGTCCATTTGCACAGAGGTAATTGAACCCGAGGGATCTGGTGAGATTTCCAAGAGCAGCTCTCCTCACATCAGTCTTGGGTCACGTTCCTTTGTGAAATGGGGAGTTTTCACAGATTTCAGACAAAGCCACTTACCTTCCTGACGTACTTTCCATCCTCCTTAGGTGCCCTTAAGATTCACCTGCCCTGAAAGCATGTAGTTTCTTAGCTATGGAAATATACTTCCTGTCTACTGCCTTTGTGCTTTTTAAATGATCATTATTTTAATTTTCAGTTGCAAATTCTCTCCCTCCCTCCATGCATTGAGAAGGCAAGAGATATTATATCCTTTATACATGTGAAGTCATGTAAAATGTATTTCCATATTCCCCATGTTGTATCCACTAACAGAAACAAAAAGCAAGAAAAACAAGAAGGTTTTAAAACTCTGCTTCAATTTGTACTCAGAGTCTATCGGGTCTCTCTCTAGGGATGGTTAGCATGGGTCCTTTGGAATTGCCTTGGATCATTGTATTGATCAGAGTAGCTAAGTCTTTCCCAATTGCTATCATTATAACATTGTTGTTACTGTGTACATTGTTCTCCTGGTTCTGCCCATTTTAATTTGCATCAGGTCATATAAGTCTTCCCAGGTTTTTCTGAAAGCATCCCCTTGATGCAATGTGCTTCCCATTGAACACTCCTGTGTGTGTCTCGTGGGTCTGGTCCCATCATTTTGGAAGACACTTCCCCAAGTTCTTCTTCTCATTGTCCAAGAATTCTGTTGTTTGCATTCAGATGGCCAGTGAAGGTAATCAGCTTGCAGAACCTCAGCGTTTTGAATGCACCATTCACCAGCCACGTTCACCACTCCGGGATCTAAAGGGGGCTTTGGTGAGTAAAGCACAGGATCCCCAAATTCCAGAGTTGGAAGGATCCTGGGACTTCCTCTAGGTTCCTTTTTGAGGCAGGAGGTCCTCTTAAATCAGGAATTCTTAACTTGGGGTCCATGGAGAGATTTCTTGGGATTTGTGAACTTGTAGGGGAAAAATGATCCTCTTATTTTCACTAACTGAGAGTTTCTTTCACTTACTTTAGATAGTTATTCTGAGCAAGGTCCACAGGCTGCACCAGATGGTTGGGGCCAAGGCTCCTTGACACTCTGGAAAGTAAAGAGCTCTCTTCCCTAGCATCCCTAACACCTTCTGCTATGGACAGGGCACCCACTTTCTCCTAGGGCCGGTCTTGTCCTTGCTGAACACTCCTGTTGCTAGAAAGAAGTTTTTTTTTTTATTTCCCCCTTTTTCTTCTAACTCTTAACATCTAGCAGAAGACCCTGCACACAAAAGGTCTGTTAAAATATTGGGTGAACAAATTAATGAATGAACTCTCTGTAGTAAGCCAAAATCTGCTTCCCCCCGATCTCCATCCGTTGGCCCTAGATCTGACATCAGGAGCAATGCAGAAGAAGCCTGCTCCCTGACAGGGGGCAGTCCTTCAGATATAGTTAGCATCATTAGATGGATAGACAAGCCAATAATCTGGCATTATTAGATGTATTTGGTATTAGTAGAGTCAGTTATATAGCACAGAGGATAGAGGACTGGGTCTGGAGTCAGGAAGACCTGAGTTCCAATTCTGCTTACTAGCTTTGCTATCCTGGACAAGTCACTTAACCTCTGCTGCCTCAGTTTCCTCATCTGCAAAATGGACATCATCATAGCGCCTACTTCCCAGATCAAACGAGATCCCATTTTGAAATGCTTAAAAGAGCTACAGAACTTGACCTATTACTTGAAGAGAGCTCGACTAGCCAGTGTGTAGACACCATCTCAAGGCTGGCAAAGTACTTGACATATTTTATCCCATTGGATCCTCACAACCACCCTGGAAGTAGGGTTATCATCATCATCCCCATTTTACAGATAAGGACATCAAGGCTGAGGGAGGTTAAGTGACTCACTCAGGATCACACAGCTAGTTCAATGTCTAGGGTAGGATCTAAAGGCCGGTCTCCTTGACCGGTTCCCTATGTATACCTCTCCCCAAATCTTCCTCGCTCCTGGCTAATTGAGGCTCCGCAGAGCGAGGATTCAAACCTGGGTCCTCCAACTCCAAATCCAGTCTTCTTACTATATCATGTTACTCTGTTTTCCTTTAGTTCACAAAATTCAATTAACTCCAATAAATTATGAAATTTCACAAAGGGAGTCTGACACATTGGCCTCATTCCATAGACAAGAAGAAACTGGTCATGCCTTTTGATTGCTTTGAGAAGCCAGTAAAGTCACTTATGCCTACTGGACACATGTATATATAATTTTCCAGGCCAGCTTGATCGAAGGAGAATCTGGGAGGAAGAAGGCTTAACTCCAATGGACCAAAAGAATTTCCCAACATAGCTCTGTAGTTAAAGGAGTGACCTTTCTGATGACAACAGTCAAGATGTGTTGTGATGAATTTGGAAGCATCTCCACTCCCAGGCATGTTTCTGCATTGACAATATTTTGGAACTGAGGGCCCCATTCTGAATAAAGTAGTTAATATTAATGTTTCATCTGATTCTACAATTCAGACACCAGAGCAGGGTCTGTGTGGGTATATAAGTGTGTATATATGTGTGTGTGTGTATGTGTGTGAGTGTGTGTGAAAGTGTATATATATGTGTGTATGTGTGAGTGTGTATATGAGTATATATGTGTGTGTGTGTGAAAGTGTATATATGTGTGTGTATATATGAGTGTATGTGTGAGTGTATATATGAGTGTGTGTATGTGTGTGAGTGTGTGTGTGTGTATGTGTGAGATGGAAACCTGAATAGGTAAGAGTCGCCAGGGTTTTTGCAGGGTTGGGAAGTTCCACTTCCCAGTGGGCTTCAGAAGGTGGGCTGTTTTGGTCTTCTGACCTGAACTGAGAGACTTGGGAGTGAAAGCTGTGATTAGCAATAATCCTTCCATATCATTCACCATCCTGTCAAAAGTTACACTCCTTTTCACACTCATATCTTCCCTTTCCAATATCTACAAAATCTCATGATTTACTTTAACACGAAGGGTCAGCCACTCAACAAACTATGTGTCACGCACAGTCTTTGGTGCTCAAGATATAAAGGACAAAAATAGCCTCCTGCATCCATTTTTCATCCCCAACTCTCGCTTGCATCTTCTGCATATGGCACCCACTGCCCTGCCCCCAGTGGGCCATGGGCTCACTTTGGTCATGTCACACACAGTCTACATCTTGAGATCCCAGCGTGAGGGGGAGCCTGGGGATGAGCTACTCTAATAAACAGAGTACAGGAGTCACACGTGTTGAGTTACAGAAGGACTCAACAGGAGGAACCAACTGGGTGTGTTTCTAACAGCTAGAAGCTTCTCTCGATAGGTTCTTGTCTCTTATCCTCCTGGGGAGCCCCACTTGCAGAATGCATTGGGAGGGTGGTTCCATTTTTTGGTTTAACTATTCCATCGCAGCTCCCGCCTCACCATTGGGTCTGGAGGGATCCTAGGAGACATCTAAGATACTCCCCAGAAGCGCTTGAGGCGGGATCCCCTGACACCAATTCTAATCTTGGGCCCTGATGACTAGCCGAAAGATATCCTCTAGGACCCTGCAGTGTGGACAGTCAGTGGTTACAGGATCAGCAGACCTTGTGCTAAGCTGAGACAGAGGCCACCATGAGCCCTTTACTTTTAAGGCTGAAGTGTTTGAGACGGGGGTGAGGTGGGCTAGGGAGGGTGTGCTTCTCCACCAGCATATCAGGACACTGTAGACTCTCAAAGAACTCAGTCTAATTTGTGTTGTTGCTGTCTTTTCAGTCTTCTCTGACTGTGAGCTCTTTTGGGGTTTTCTTGGCCGAGATACTGGGGTGGTTTGCCATTTCCTTCTCCAGCTCATTTTACAGATGAGGAGATGGAGGCAAATAGGGTGAGGTGACTTGCCCAGGGTCACACAGCTAGTGAGTGTCTGAGGCTTAATTCGAACCCAGGAAGATGAGTCCTCTTGCCTCCAGGCCCAGCACTCGATGCCCTATGAGGCCACCTAGCTGCCCTTATAATTGGAGCAGACAATGTATATAAATATATAAGAGGCCTTAGGGCAGATGGAGGAATGGCAAGGCCCAGGCATCCTCAAGCAGGGCCAGGTTTGCCACCTCTCGGGAGTCTTGAACCCAGTAGCATTCATTGCTTTCCCTCTACATGTGTAGGAGTAATCCTTTCAGAACATGTGAAGTTGGGAAATTAGAATCTCCAAGGAATGGAAACATCGGCTAATTTAATTATTAATTATGATGGGATTAAATCATATGCATTTAAATTGAAAAACCCTAGACAGAAACCCAGGAGGAGTTACCACGGGGAACTGGGGGGCTGAGAGGGCCCAGGCCTTAGTGAGCTAAGCATTAGAACCTGGGAGTTGCTCAGGAATGCACAATGAGACCGAGATGGAGTGCCATCTGGTGTCAGGCACAGGCACTGGTCTCCAGGTGGCCATTGTAGAAGTCATGGGAAATGTTAGTCCTGGTTAAAATTTCTAAAATCTTAATTGGTTGATGAGTTGTCTTTATATCCATATTAGTCCCTTTAAACAACTCCCTTTATTTTATTTTTTTTTTAAAGCAATAGGGGTTAAGTAACTTGCTCAAGGTTACACGGCCAGTTATTTCTGGGTGTGGTGCTGAGTATCTGAGCCCGGATTTGATCCAGGTCATCCCGACACTGGAGCCGGTGCTCTTACTCGCTGAGCCACCTGGCCACCCCTAAACAACTCCCTTTAGCGCAGGCAGATGGTACAGTGGATTAGTGCTGGGCCTGGGGTCAGGAAGACTTGAGTTCAAATCTTGGCTCAGGCACTTATGAGCTGTGTGACCCTGGGTAAGTCACTTAACCTTGTTTGCCTCAGTTCCCTCATCTGTAAAATGAACTGGAGAAGGAAATGGCAAACCACTCCAGTATTTCTGCCAAGAAAACCCCAAAAGAGCTCACAAAGAGTTGAACACGACTGAAAAACAATTAAACTAAAAACATTTCCCCCTTTTTTTGTTTTTTGTTTTGGTGAAATCCTACCTAATCTTTTAATCTTTCAAAAAATCTGCCCTCATAAAATCTGAGTTGCACGTCAGACCATATTGCTTCTCTGTGATAAAGAAAGCTGGATCATAGATTCTAAGATGGGCCAGTCACTTACCACTGCTTTCCCCAACCCTATAATGTCCACAACAGCATCTGTTTATGGGTAAAAATCAGGTGAAATATTACAGATCTCTCTCACTACATCATCTTTCCCAGTGCCAGCCACTCTGATGTAACCTCAGGGGCCATAGTCCAAACCTCTCCTTCCTTAGAGAGGGAAACTGAGGGCCGTCCCTCATACCGCCTCCACTCTGCCTCTGGCTTCTTTCAAGTCCCTCCAAAAATCCCACCTTGTATAAAAAGCTCTTCTGATCACTAGTAATCCTAGTACCTCCCTCTGAGATTATTCACAATCAATTTTTCCTACAGCTTCTTTGTACAGTCATTGGCAGGTTGTTTTTCCCATTAGACTGTGAGCTCATGGAGAACAGACACCCACAGCCCTTAGCACACAGTAGGTATTTAATCAGTGCTTTTGGACTTCACTTTTAACGAGAACAGATAAAGGGCAAAAATGAATGAGTATACACAGTGCGCCCAGCAGAAGGGAGAGGAACAAGCTTTTCACTGGTCATTCACTCAAAAACTACATTTATTCATTCATTTACTGAAAAAACTGCATTATTTACAAACTGTACAATTGTTAATATAATTCTCAGAAAAGAAAAATAAAATTGTACCCGCTTAGTTTATATACCTTATTTACTATCCCCGGAAGTCACATTCTGGATCCCCAAAGATGTGGGCTCCCTTCACCCAAGGGGAGGCTGGCAATGCCAATGCAGAAACATCCTAGGCTCTCCAGTTCTTGCCCAGGAAAAGAACCTCTTACCCACAGCCCTGGGCCTCAGAGGGGAGAGCTGGTTTCCAGGGGTTTCAAATGAACAAATGGTCCGGCTGATCCAAGAGAAAGTCATTCAATCCCTTGAGAATCTGTAGGAGGTGCTGGACAGTAAGTTGGACTGGAAAAATGAGAAGTCCAGTGTTTCCTCCACCTCAAGACCCTGAGCAAATCCCTTCACCTTCTGTTTAGGGATAATAACGGGATAACATTGGCACTACCCGGGCTGTTGTGAGAAGATCCTTTATATTCCAAAGAAATGTGAATTACTATTATTGGAGCAATATACTTTTTTTCTGACCATGTGGAAACCATTTCAGATAGCTAGCCCCAGGCAATGTTCTTGTGATGTCATCACCATTGGGAGTTCCCCCAAGATGAGACTTTGGCCCCCAAAGGAGATCAGCACCTACTCAGCTAGCCACAGTTCTGGACAGCTGCCTGGGGGTCTCAGGGAGGTGACTTGACTGGCCCAGCCTCACCCAGACCACATGCTTCCCAGGTCTTCCTAGCTGCAAGACCCGCTCATTTCCTTTGTACCAGGCTGCTTTGACAATACCCCTTTAGAGCTTTATCGTTCTAAAATCTGCAACCTAAAAGGATTTTATATATAAATATGTATACATATATGTATATATAAATATGCATAGGCATACATGTCTTTACATATGCACATATATATGGATAAAATAGTTACCAATGGGGCAGGCATCCATTTAGAATAATAGAATATTAAAATCAAAAGGGTCTTTAGGGATCATGTAATGTTAGCCCTCTCATTTTACAAATAGAGAAATTTTAGGCAAAGTGATACAGCAAATTCATGGCAGGGCCAGGTCAAGAAGCCAAGCCTGCCAACTCCCAGGCAAATGTCACAACATACTACCCAATTTACAAAGATTTTACTGAGAGATTTTGTTGAAATAATCAGGCTTTTTTTTGTTGTTGTTGTTAAGAAGGCTAGCTCCCTGGGGGGAGGAAAGAGAAAAATACAAGGGAAAATTTAAGCAATGCAAAAAAAAAAATTCAATACAAATTTACTTTACAGAAATCACATAATGCAAAGGAGTTAGAATAGCTTGAAAAATAATAGCAATTATTATTGAAGGTCTTTGGTTGGATTTTAGAGGAAATCCTATACAATCCCAGAGGTGTAAGATGTAGTGAGAGTCAGATCTGTATGTAACTAGGGTGGGCTCATTGGGAATTTGCCACCAGGGCAGGACATTTTGAGGGTGTTGACATCATCCTGGGATGCCTTTCCTACTGCAGGGCTGTGGCCCAGGTGAGCCTTTCACTGGACCCAGGTGCCAATGTTGCAAGTTATGACAATGGAAGGGTATTTCACCTTTGTTCTTATAAACAAAGATTTTGAGCTGGAGGAAACTTTAGATTCCATCTTGTCTGAATCTCTCACTTTATGGATTAGGAAACTGAGGCCCAGGGGAGTTAAGTGACAGGATCTTATCTCCTTGTAGAATATCCCCTCCTCTGACACTCCAAGGGATCTACACAAAGTCATCCATGGCCTTTGAGCCCAAGAAACAGAGTAGATTCAGACAGACAGAAGAGAAAGATAAAGGAGAAAGGAGAGAGAGGAGAGAAAGAGAGAGAGACAGAGAGACAGATACAGGATACAGGGACAGAGAGAGAGAGCATGTGCCTGTGAACTGTAACTCCACAGAGATACCCAAGGAGGGTGGGTGCCTTCTAGTGAAAGGACCTTGGGAAAAGGAGACTAACAAGGGTCAGGAAGGTGTCATTTCTCTAAAGGAAAGCTACCAGTCAACCAAAGCCACAGAACACTTCAGAAAATCAATTCCAGGTTTAATTTAAAAATAAATAAATAACAGCAAATCTCAGCAAAAAATTCCCAGCCTTCTCAAAGCATCTTTCCTAACTATGGGGTTTATGGAAGCCTCCCAACGCTCACGCAGAATCTCGGTGCTGGCAGGGACTTCCCTCGTCCTCTAATTCAACCCCTATGCCCAAAAGACTCCCCACAACAACCCAAGTGTGTGTGATAAGCACTCACCTAACCATGGCTTAGTGATACCCCATGAAGGAGATCCCACAACCACTCAAGGACTTCATCTGGTGATTGCTCTAATTTTGAGGAAGCCTCCTTTGATCAAGGTGAAACCTCCCCTTACAACTTGTATCCATTTTTCTAGTTCTTTCCTCTGGAACCAAGGAGCAAATGCTACTCGGTCTTGTCCAGGAGAGCCATTTAAATGCTTGAAGAAAGGCATCTTTCACCCCCCTGGCATACCTCCCCTCCCCCAAACAAACCCTCTCTTAGTCAGTCCTCACAGGCAGAATGTTGAAGATTAAGACCAGACTTTGGTGAACATTCAGAAGGGTTGCCTGATAGAATGGTCTGGGTATTGGAGCTCCAGGCTCAGGACTCCATAGCAGAGGAAAAGCACTCTTTGTCCTTGTGTTGACTAGAACTTGCACATGCTTCACCCGGCCTTCACAAAGAGGATATTACGCCTGGCATGAGCAATGTCAATTAGAACAGCATGGCCAAAGAGCCAAGGAATGGATTGACAAGCCTTTTGAGCGCTCGAATGGCACAGTGTGTGAGAGCCTGGTTATTAAAGCATTTGGCTTGACCTAGCCATGGTAGCCCATATCAGTAGATTGTGAAGCGGGAAGATTGTTGGGGGCTGCCCTTTTGTTTTTGGCCAATGTCACAGTCACGTAACATCAGAAATTCTGTTCCATGCTAATGATTAGAATATATGGTCCCATAGTGAACTCTCTTCCTTTAAAATCCTCCTCTGCTTTCCACAATTCTCATTGAATTCTATACATTTAAAGGGTCGTGGTGTGAGTGTGTGTGTGGTGGTAGTAGTGGATAGGGAACACAATTTTCATGAATATGCAAAACATTTTATCTCCAGATAAAAGGCAGGCAGCAAGGGCACCATTGTCAGCCACCAGACAGCTGGGGGCACCCTCAATGCTTTGCAAGGCTGTGATCCAAGTTTCTCTTTTTCCTCCTACATGAACCAATTCTCTACCTTTTAGTAAGAGAATGAAATATAGGGACTTTTGGGGCTGGAAGGAACCCTAAGGACTCCAGACCCTCTCATGCCAACCGTGCATTGTTTATCTGCCCTCCTGAAAGTCTGCGTCTCATCCAGCCCCTTCATTTTACAGATGAGGAAACTGAGGTCTAGAGAAGGGCTGTGACTGTGGTAGGTCACAAAGGCAATGTCAAAGACAAGGCTCCAAGTGCACCACTGAATACCAACCTCCTGGGGTGGGGGCCTGAGACTCTGCCAGTTTCTTGCTTTTCGGGTTTCCTTATCCAGGCTCATTTTCCTTCAGGGATAGGGAAGAGCCGATGCAGGATGATAGGAAAAGAAGGCAGGGGGGAAACCCAAAGCACTGGTTTTATCCACTATCTCTGTGCCTGAGACCCTTTCCTTTTCCTTTCTGCCTTTAAAACAGGGTTTCTTACCCTTTTCCATGCCCTGGACCCCTTTGGCAGTGTGTTAAAACCTAGGGGCACCTTCTCAGGATAATGTTGGTCATCCATATTCATAACTGAAGGAAATGCTAAACTTTAGAGACTGGTGAGAATGATGACATCATTTTTTTTCCCATCGAAGTTCATGGGCTTCAGGTTAAAAACCCTTGTGTCTAAGAATGACCCAGTCACCTGGGATGGGAGTGATTTCAGTCAGAGTCCCTTGCAGGTGTGATAATTCCAGGGGGCTCAAAATCCTGCCCTTTTGGTTTTTCTGCTAAAAACTGGAAGAGGTGGGACCTCCCCATTGAAACACTATGCACAGTCTTCTCTGTTGAAATCTCACTCTCCCTTCAAAGTCCAACTTAAGTATGCCACCTTCATGAAGCCTCCTCTGATGCCTTTCCTCAGCCCTGTTGGAAACGGTCTTGCTGGTTGATTGTTTGGTGCAAAGTGGCTAGCCCAGAGCTACACAGCTAAGAAAACGTCAGAACTTCCAAATATTTATGAACCACCTGCTATGTGCAGGGAGAGAGGAAATGTGGCTGACTGGGCATCGATCTGGCCTCAAAGGCAGGAAGATTGGGGTTCAAGCCCTGCCACCCATGTTGAGCAGGGCCAGATCACTTAACCTCTCCGTACCCCTGCGGTCAAGCCAAACACTTCAATGTCCGACAACCTCTATGACTATGATCCTGAAGGGCAGCTGTGGATCTTTGGGGACAGGAGATCCCCCATCACAGGCTCAGACCAAAAAAGACAAAAGCTTTTAGGGCATTATGTAGGATCTGGACTTCTAAATTTCTCAATTCTATGGAGAAATTAAGGGGCAAACTTTGGGGGATTTGTAGATCTTAAAAGGCAAAATCAAATGTATGGAAAAGGGAAGTGTTAGATAGAAGCATGATCGGGCCACTGAGTCATAGAAAGGGGATGGAGGAGACTGAAGGTCAGACTCGATAGAAAGTGGGATGGAGGAGATTGAAGGTTGGACTCCATGAAAGGTGGGATGGAAGAGATGGAAGGTCTGACTCCATGGAAAGTGGGATGGAGGAGACCGAAGGTCTGACTCCATGGAAAGTGGGATGAAGGAGACTGAAGCCAGCCTCACTGGGGCAATGACATTCATGCCCATGGCTCTACAGTCACCCGCTTCATGCCAGCTCAGAGGAGGTAATGCAACGGGGGCTGTGTGGGACTGGTTGTGTGACAGGTGAGAAAGAAGAGGCTGTTACAGTAAAAACAGGGACCATAGGGAGGAAACTTGCCTCTCCAGGCTCCATGCTGACCAAGCCCTCTTTCCTCTCTCCCATATACTTTTAAGTGTTGTCTTCCCTCATTAAAACATAAGCTCCTTGTGGGCAGGGACAGTCTTTCTAATTGCATTTGTATTCCCAGTCCTTGGCACCATGCCTGACCTACAGGAAATGCTTAAAAAATGCTTGTTAACTTAATGGAATCCCCAGACCTGAAGGCCACTGGTCAGACAACAGATGCAGACTTTCAGGAGAGCAAGGCGTAAACAGATCTCCCTGAAAGTATTCCACTTTGCTTTTAGCCCTTGGTATAATCAGAATGTAATATTGCCTCAGTGACTTAAAAGTCTTTGCATTCTTCTGGCTATTGGAGCGGGGGAACCCCATCCATCTTTTCATTCCAATTCACAGCCATGATCGGCATGGCTCCTTGTAAGCTGCCCACACACTCACAGAACATGGGGTTTTAGAGGCACCTCAGCAGCCCTCTCGTGAAATCCTCCCTGAACAAGTGTCCCTTTTCCATCGTCACCAAAAGATGCTGCATCCACCCTCACCTTGGACACCTTCCTTTTTCTCAAAGGGCACACCATACATACTAATGAATTATTGTTACTTAGGCTATAAAAAATGGTCCAGATGTGGGTCTCTCGTTGTTTAGATACACGGCAGGGGTAAGTCCATGTGAGGAAGGAAACCCAAACTCCAGCATCGCTTTTCAGAAGCAAAGCACAAAATGCCTCTCATGGACAGGGAAAGGGCTCGAGGACCACCCTGGATAACCAGTTGGCAGGAAATTCTTTGGAGGTCCAAATGGCTGTGAGTGAAGGTAGATACTTAATGATCACATACAGGCTGTAACCAATTTTGGAATTCTGCGAATTCCAAAGTGAAGCGAGTGAAGAAGGTGTGAGATGGCCTTGGAACACGGCTGTGGGGGAAGCTTTCCAAAGAATCGATCCGGGTTCAAGGCCATCCCAGAGGAGAGGAGATGGGAAACAAAGACAGCAGTGTCATTGCCTTTTGGAGGTTGGTCTTGAGACAGACTGTCCATGCTGGCAGCTCCCAAAATACTAGTCCGGTACTGAGGAGGAGCAGAGTCCTCACTGTGATCCCGGCTCCGATGAGAGGACTCCGGACTTGCGGGCCTTGGGAGGTGGAGGTGGCGGGCCCTTGGCTTCTCGACGGAGGGGAAGTGGGGGAGCAACCTGAAAGAGCAGATGCATAAACGGGCAGGGTTCAGAGAAACGGGTTCTTCCTTATTGCTAACCCAAGGTTAGTTATTTCTCTGTTATATTTTGATGGTCCCAGACCAGTCAGGCCGTTCCTCCAATCCCACATAGCCACACACTTTCTCTGTTAGCCATCTCCTTGCCATGGTCCTGGCCTGGCTGTCATGTGCAGACCCTCTTAACTCCCACCCATTTTTCACTTCTTGTTCTGGGAACATTAATTAAAAATCATGTCTTTTCTAGAACTCTGTTTATTATCTTTATGATTCTCCAGAGCAAAACCCCTTCCCTGATCACTCCCCTAGGGATGGCTTTGATTTTATTTTTTTATCCTCAGTGTCTGACACCTAATAATTGCCTAATGGATACTTTTCATTGGTTCATTCTTCACTATTAACCACTCAGAGTTCTAGACAATTCTCCAACATTGTAAACTTCAGCATAATTGCTGATGTGCACCAGGAGAGGGAATTTTCCCCCAAGAGCTCTCCTAAACCCATTAAGCCATGGTTCCTGACCCATTTTTCATCCTACCCTTGCCACCCTGTCTTGAAAAGATGAGCGACATAGGCTCCATTTTTATTGGGAGGATAAGGATTCTTGCTCTTTCTAGAAGTGAAACAGGAGCCAGTCAGGGAGGAAGTCTTTCCTCAAAGCAGCCTGGAAAACTCCCTGGCCAGTCAAGTGAGCACCGTCAGCTCTGATTCCCTACCTCTGCTGAGTTCCTCTGGTTGCTGGTCTCGTAGGGCTTGCTCTTGGGAGGGGGTGGGGGCGGGACTGTCTTTGAACCAGAAGACATCAATCCATCTACCTGCAATGTTGGTGAGCCTGGAAAGGGTGGGAATCAAAGGTCAAATAGGGAGAAAGCAGCATGGAGATTCAACCTTTGGTACTGGCATTCTGAGGACTCCTTTCTACTCATCTCCGTTAAAATTTCAAAGCTAGTACTTTGCTAATTGTTTGTTTGTTTAAATGGAATCTGAATAGAACTGGCCAACCAGAATGTTGATTTGGGTCCTTTTTCAGCAAGGCAATCTGTGTCAAGTCCTTTTACCTTTATGAAACCTAGTTTTCCCACCTGAAAAATGGGGATGATACCTACCCTGCCTAAATTTATAAGATTGTTCAATTTGGTTCAACAGACATTTATTAAGTGCCTACTGTGTGTAGGGTACCATGCTAGATATTGGGAGACTTAAGAATGATAGTATCCTGACTCTTAGAGAGTAGGGACAGATGAAACAGATAGCCTTGAAAAAAAAATGACACGTGGATTGGGGACATGTAAGACAAGTTTTATGAAAAGTTCTCAGAAGAGAAAAGTTGAGAGCAGTTGTGGAAACCAAGTTGGAGCCAGTGGCTATTAAGTTGGGGTTTAAAGGAGAGGTAAAAGTTCAAGAGGGGAAGAGGCAAGGGAGGGCCTTTTCCAGGCAGAGGAAGCTGTGTGAGTAAAGACCTGGAGGTCTGACAACACAGGGTAATCATCTGTGGAGCCCATAGAACATGGTGATAGGAGAAAAGATGGTCAAGGCAGAGTGAGGCACCAGACTGGACAGCATGGCCAGATAAGCAATGTAAACTTCACTGGGAAGTGTCCAGGACAGTACCAGGCACATAGCAGGGGCTTACTAAGCTCCTTGAGAGTGGGGATTGTTCCATTCTTCGTACTTGTATCCCCAGTCCTTAGCATAGCACTCGGTGCATAGTAGGGGCTTCATAAATACTTGACTTATTGATAGTTGAATTAAATTAAATTCAAGTAGGAAGACCAATGAGGGTGTTAGTAAAAGAGCTTAAGTGGGAGATTAATCAATCAGTAAGCTGCTAGGTGGTGCAGCAGATAGAGTGTTGGGCCTGAGGTCAGGAAGACCTGAATTCCAATCTGAACTCAGGTACTTTACTAGTTGTGTGACCCTGGGCAGATCACTTGGCCTCAGTTTTTTCATCTGTAAAATGGAATGTTTCTGTAAGGATCCAATGAAGTAATCTGGAAAGTGCTTAGTCCAATGCCTGACATGTAGTAAGTGCTACATAAACCTTAGCCATAATTAATGAATTTGCTGCATGCTGGTCTCCATGCTCAGCACTGGGATATAGATGCTGTAAACAAAACAGTCCCGACCATCAAGGAACTTAAATAATTCAGGCCTGTACAAAAGTGGAAACAATAGGAATGGAATGAATGGGACAGGTGAGAAAGTATGTAGGACTTGGTGAGTGACTGGAGGAAAGGAGAGAAAGAAGGATCAGAGTTAGCAAAGATTTAGGACTCAGAGGTCCTTGAGTCCACTACTATTATGTAGAGTTGAGGAAACAGAGGCCCAGAGATCATTCATGTAGTAAGTGGCAGAGTCAGAACTTGAACCCAGGACCTGTGAGTCCAATATTCTTTGTCAAAGGTAACTTTGGCTCGAGTATCAAATGAGTTAATGGCTATCAAAGTGTTTTGTAACCTGGATCCACTATATAAATGTAGGGTATTGTTGCTGATAATTATTCTTCCTTCTGTTCCTGCTGCCAGTGGCACCAAGCAAGTTTAGAAGACCCAGACAGAGCACAGATCTCGAGATGACTGTGTTCTTCTGTCCCCAAGAGTTGAAAAAATGGGAGAGTAAAGAGAACTTACTTTGGGTCCTGGGCGTTTTCGGGGTCAGCGGTGGTGGGCTCAGGGGCATAGATGAAGGCAGGGGGGAGCCTTGGAACAAGGTCAGCCGACTGTCCACTAACTGGAGACTCTTGGGTCTTTGTACTTTGCTAGCAGGGCTCTAGGGAGGGAAAAGACAAGGGACAGAAGGAGCAATAATGCCTCAATTTGGAGACCAAATGGATTTCCATGCTTGAGCACTTCCCTCTGGATAAGGGGGGTGATGGAGAAGGATAGGGGTATCAAAGGCCCTAACCAAAGAATAGAATGGAGTGGAGTCAGATAATGGCTAAGGTCTTTGAAAGGATCAGTGAACATTGACAGATATTCAGAGGAGCCTTCGTAGACCAAAGGAGTCTAGATTTAGAACGAGACGGGGCACTGGAAACCATTTCACAGCACAGATAAGGGAGCTGAGGCATATAGAGGTTAAGTGACTTGCCCAGGGTCACACAGAGGGACAGTGTCTGAGGCAGGATTTGAACTCAGGTCTTCCTGACTCCAGGTCTATGACACAGTGAAGCTGAACTCGGTTTTAGGAATGCCAGTTTAGATCTTGGCCCCTAAGATACTTATTAGCTCTATGACTCCATTCCTGAACCTTTCAGAACCTCAGTTTCCTCATAAAACAAGGGGGCAGATTTGGGGACCTCCAAGATTACTTCTAGGTCTACATGTACAATCTTACTATGACTCCATGATCCAGTGTTCTCTGTAGCCTGTGCCATTCAGATTCCCCTTTCCTCCCAGGGAGCTTTGCCTTCTCCAGACAGAGCCCCAAATGACCCATGGTAAATAACCACAAGAGCCTCTTACCTCCCTTGTGACCCCAGTTAAGAGAGAAGGACAGATGGAGTTTGGGGACCAAGTCAGGGAGCAGGAATGTAAAGGACCACAGGCTAAGGCACAGGCTCGCTTGTTGGCCTCATGGGAGCAGAGCATGAGTCTGGGTCTACCAAGAGCCTCCAGCTCTCAGGGGGAAGAATATACCTCCCTGAGCATCCCTTGTAGGTATATTTGGAAGCGATCTGTGGTCTGGGCTCTAACCGGCGGTCAGGGCCATGGAGGCTGCATCCCTGACTCCAGAACTTGGCTCCTGCAGAGAAGCTGGGACCCTTGCCCCCTGGGACCTACCAGCAGGTCAGCTTCCGGCTCTCTCTCCGCGATGACCTGAGATTTGCTAATGTTCCAGTCTTTCCGCTTGAACTTGCCAATCCGGTTATCACCATCTTCTCTGAGGGACATGTCTTCCACTTTGGCCCCTGACGAAGCCCGCCGCTCGAGGAGAGGCTCCAGAATGGATCTGGTACCAGGCAAAGGACACAATCTCATTATTCATTCCTTCCCCAAATCCCAGGCCACTCTCCCTGACAACCATCGACCTGAAGGAGGGACCTTGGAATGGGTCTTTCATAAGAGGAATGACTATGTCTCGAGCATAGCCGGTGCTTAATAAATATTTGTTAATTGATAATTACCATTAACTAATTAACCAAATCAATAGAATTGATTTAGTTTAACCCCAAGTTGTCTTAAACTTTAAATATTTCATTCCTGTGGCAGAAAAATACTCAAAAAAGGGCGTCAGCTAGGTGATGTCATAGGTAGAGCATCAGCCCTAAAGGCAGGAGGTCCTGAGTTCAAATCCAGCCTCAGACATTTACTAGCTGGGTGACCCTGGGCAAGTCACTTAACCCTGACTGCCTCCCCGCCAAATACACCAAAAGGCCTGGGTTTTATCCTGACTCTGCTAATGACTCTCTGGGGATCTTTGCTCATTTATTTATTTATTTTGGAGGGGGAGGTTAGGACAATTGGGGTTAACTGACTTGCCCAAGGTCACACGGCTAGTTTTTATTTTTTTGCTCATTTATTAAACAGGGGTCATCAGCTTTGCCTTCCTGTACGTGGTAGGATTGTGGTAAGGCTCAGATGGGGAGAACATATGCAGAAAAAAATCAGAAATCTATAGCGTACAAAAAAAAAAAATCAGGCATTTTTTATAACTGCTACTTGTGGCTTCTCTTAATTCTACCTTGGGTCATTCTCACTTGAGAGAAAAGAAAAAAAAAATCCAGCAAAGGACCCACAGCTTGGTATTTAACACCTAGGCCAGCTTCTTCCTGTCTCCTCACTTCAATTCTGTCAACTGAATAGGGAGGAGGGGGCCCAGCCTGCCCTCCGAGGACCCTTCTAGGCAGACATCCATCATCCAATGTCCTTTTAAAGCTTTCTGGGACATTCTCTCATCAGTTTTTACAGTCACCATAGGAAACAGTGATGTTGTTATTACTGTTTTATAGGAAAGGAAACTGAGGCTGAACTACTTAAGGACAGATGAAGCAATGGAAAGAGTTTGGATTTTTAGTCACCTGGGTCGAACTCTGGTTCTGCTATTTGTGACTTTTGTTGCTGCTGTTGAGTCATTTTCAGTTATGTCCAACTCTTCATGACCCCATTTGGGTTTTTCTGGCAAAGATACAGATGGGGAAATGAGGCAAACAGGGTTAAGTGACTTGCCCAGGGTCACACACTTAGGAAGTATCTGAGATCAGGTTTGAATCCAGGAAGATGAGCCTTTGACAAGAAAACCCAAAATAAGGTCACAAAGAGTTGGATACGACTGAAAAAATTCTAGACACTGTATGAAAGGGGATCCAAAATCAAAAGCAATCCTGCCCTCAAGGACCTTACATTCTTCTCAGAGGCTGCAACACAGACACAGGGAAGTGGAAGGTAATTTTAGGAAGGAGAGAGCATTACCAAGTGTGATGGTTTCCTGCAGAGCAGGGGAGCAGAACAAGTGACCTGTGAACTTGTTTGTAAGAAAATGTTTTGAGAATTCTGTTTCAGTCTGGTAGTTTTCCTCTTAATCCCACATATTTAATTTTAGGCATTTAAAGCCACAAATCTGAGAATAGGTCTGAAGGTGTCACCAGGATGCCAAAGGGTCCATAACACAAACAGGTGAAGAATCCCTGATGCAGGAGACAGTGCCTGAAGAGATCAGGGATGTGAGGAGGTGGGATAAGGAGGGAGAACATTCTGGGCAGTGGGGACAGAGGCATGAAGGCAGGCAAGAGCTCTCCACACAGGGAACAACAAATAGAACAGCTTGGTTGGAACCTGGAGTCCTTGGAGGGATATAATGTGAAATAAGAATGTTATGAACATTTTGTTTTTGTCTTTTTATGTGGGAGGGAGGGACGTGGGCGGAAGAGAAACTAGATTTTTGTTAATTAAAAAAATTAAAGAAAAGAAATAGGCATGGAAAGGTAGGCAGAAGCCAGATTGCAAAAGGCTTCAGGTCCCAAGTTGGGGAGATTATATTATATCCTAGAGGCAAGAGGGAGCCATTGAAACTTCTAGGGGAGAGAGTAACATCGTGAGATATGTGTTTTAGGAAGATGTTTCGTAATTAGAAGATATTACAGCCTGAGTTGTTTTCTCATAGCAGTAAGTGGCTGGGACTGATCTGTCCACAGTCATTGTTACCAAATGGCCAGTTTCTATACCAAGCAGTACTCACCCGTCTGATCCTGGCCTGGAGGGGGTGCTGTCCGAGGAGGTGGAAGATGTGGAGACCACCGAGGAAGCCACCGACGTGATGGACAGTCTCCTGAGGGTGGAGGACATGATGTACGGCAGCACCACGGACCCAGTCCTGCTCTGCTTCCTCTCGGTCAAGGTGGGAGGCTGAGGAGCATAAGGGAGAGCAGGTCTATGGGCACAGTCTGCACAGACCCATCTCAGTGGCCAAGGCTGGACACACACTGATTAATTTCCAGGAGGGATCACGGAGAGGAAAAACAGAAGAAACATGTCCTCTCCATGGGAGAAAAACACAAAAAAGGCAAAGGACCAAGAGCGAGAGCCGTGATCTAGAATCTCAGTTCTGAAGGACTGATGGTGATGCACACACCTCCTCCTCTTGGAAGAGAGGTGGGGGACTACAGGTGGGGAATGTGGCATACTCCGCCGCAGGTAGCTGACGTGTCATTTTTCTCAGCTTAAACTCTTGTTCTATGTTAAAAGTTGGGATTGTATGGTAGGAGAGTTACTGGAAAGTGAGAGTGGTGTAAAAAAAGCAGCAATGTGTATGTCTGTGTGTGAGTATGATTATATAGATATGTATGTATATGTAAACAGGCATATATGTCCGTGTGTACATGTATTTGCATGTACAAATGAATGTGCACACACAGTACACATATACATATACACATATGCTTTTATGATTGTACACGTGTATGTATATATGTGTATATACATGTATGTGTGTGTGTATCTGCTCTTAATTATGACCTTCCTGGAGCTGAGGGGAGGAAAGGGGAAAAAACACAGCAGAGAACAAAAGAACACTCATAAGGAAGAAAAGAAAAAAGAAAAGAAAAGCTCTGAACACGTTGTGTAGCATTTATTATATAAGCTTTCTTGAAATGGAAATGTATTGCTGTGCACATGGCAACACCTTTGTTTCTTATTTTGTATATAAGTTTGTGTTTCTTTTTCTTTTCTTCTTGTATCTTTAAGTTTTCATTAAGTTTAAAATGAATTAATTTTGAAAAAGATCAATAGCACTCAAGACAAAACAAAATAATATCCTTGTCTACTGGTCAGGCCTTAAAAGCCCCCCAGTCCTGCTTCTTTTAAATGTATTTTAATGAATACTGGAAGAAAGGAAGAACGTTGGACCCCAGCTACAGTGATGGAACCCCTTCAGTTACAGCTTTGGAAATAAAGGGACACCTGTCTCCAATAAGAAAGAAGGTCAGGCTATTCTCAGTAAAGGATGTTGTAAGTAGATAATATGCCAGTGCGTGCACCATTCTTCAGCCAAAGGTGTCCGCCTTTCTGCCAAGAGGAAGAAGGTTAATTTCAGTACTTATCCTCTGGAATGAAGATTAGTCATGGCAATTATTCAGAGGTGACAAGCCTTTCAGCTTTCTTTTCATCTGCATTATTGTAATCACTGTATATACTTTTCTTCTTCCTTGACCTTGTGTCCGTTCAGACAATTCTTCTCATGTTTCTCTGAATTCTTCACATTTCTCTTGCTTACCATACAATAATATTCCCTTACTTTCACAATACAGTCTGTTTAGAGCCATTCCCTGATTCCTGGGTACCCATTTTCTTTCCGATTCTTTGCTACCCCACAAAGGGCTATTGATTATGGCTGTGGAATATTGACCTCACTGTATGACTGAAAATAGGGTTATCAATTTAGAACAAGGAGAGACAAACCCTTCATTCTACAGATGAAAAAACAGGGGGGTCAAGTTAGGATTAGTCAAAGGGCCTCCAGGTAGAGATGTAATGACAGCTTTTGCAGAACACTTTTTACCTTATTTTTTTCTTTTTCTTTGTCACAAGGGATAGAAAAAGGAAGGGACAAGAGGGAGGGATAAATTTGGAAGTAATGAAAAAAAATATATTGACTAAAAAGATTTTTTTTAAATTCTCTGAACTTTTGGGTATATATATTTCTGAGAGTTTAGAAGCTAAAGACATGAAATAAAAAACCAAACTGTCTTCAGCACTGGGCATGCTGTAATTATTAGAGGGGACAAGAAAAAAGCATGCTAGTGTCTGAAATGAAGGAAGGGAAAGGGGACTGAGAGAGGCCGGCAGAGAGGGAAGGGGAGGAGGGAAAAACAAAAGAAAAGAGACTAAGAGTAAGAGCTGTTTACAGCTGTCGGGAAGAGACATCCAAAAAACAGAGGCTTGAGAATGAAATAACCAACACCCCTGAGAGAATGGAAAGGAAATAGAAGCTGGCAGAAAGAAAAGCCTACCTAGGGGATGCAAGAAGCCTTGGTATTTGGACTCATAAGACTTAAACTGTACTCTCTCTATTACCTGTGTGACCGTGGACAAGTCAATTCCTCTCCCTGGGACTGTTTCCTCATTTGTAAAATAAAGAAGATTTAGACTAGAAGGCCCAGAAGATGCCATCCAGTTCTAATCCTGGGATCCTATGATCCCTCCACCCAAAGCAGAGTTGGGGTGAGCCTGAAGGACAGGCCACTAGACATGGTAATCAACATTTGCTTTACACCTTCATTGAGAAATGACTGCAGAATTAAAAAGGGAATCTAACGACAATAGTAACAACAATTACAATGATAATGATAATACTAGCTAGCATGCATGTGGTATTTTAAGGTTTTGTCATTTGACCCTTGCCACAATCCTGTATGGTACGTGATATTATTACCCTCATTTGAAACTGAGGTAAAGCAGAGGTTACATGACTTACCCAGGGTCACACAGTAAGTATCTGAGGCTGGATTTGAACACAGGTCTTCCTGAATTCCGGTCCAGCACTATCTACTATACTACCTATTTAACAAATGTTCTTGATGACTGCCATTTTATAATATAGTGTGAAATCTAACCCCCCTTCATTCCTATCTTTCTTCATCATTTCCCTTGATATTCTAGATATTTACTTGTTATTGGTTAAAATGCAGAAAAATAGAACAATGTAACAGACCACAGATAGAGAGACAATTTAAAAAACAACAATGGTACTTAATAACCTAGTGTTCAATAAAACCAAAAATTACTTAAGAAACAACTCCTTATTTAATAAGATCTCCTGGGAAAATTGGAAAAAAAATGTCAGGAATCAGGCTTAGACAAATCTTATGTCATGTTCCATAGTAAATTCAAAATTGACACACTCTGGAATATATGAATTTATGACCATGTCACAAAAATTTAGGAAAGAAGTTGATAATACATCTTTTAGAGGTAAGGGTAGGAGAGGTAGGAGAGATGGGATTTCTTAATCTCCTAAGCAAACAAGATATGGAGGCAAGTATGAAGAATAAAAGATTATTTTGATGGCATGAAATTGAAAAGATGACAAAAGATAGGTAGAGTTAATGTCGGAGTATTTGTGGACAGGCAGGCACACTGATGAATTGTTGGTAGAGCTGTGAGATTGTACAACCCCTGGGAAGCAATCTGAAATTATGTAAATAAACTGACTAAAAAGTCCATATCCTTTGATGCAGAGATTCTCCTGTCATTGTCAATGAAAAAAAAAAGTCCTAATAAACACCAGAATATTTATAGCAGCACTTTTCATGATAGGAAAAAAAAACCTAAAAATAAAGAAGATACCCATGGATTGGAAAATGGCCAACAAACTGTGGTGCATGAATGTAACAGAATATTACTGCATTGTATGAAAGGATGAATACAAAGATACATGAAAGGATTTACATGAATTTATGTAGGAAAAAGTTAGAAGAACCAGAAAAATAATTATACAAAATGTCAACAATGAAAATGGAAAATACAACCACAAAGCAATGGAAAATTAAAATTGTGAAATTAGAAAGGACAAGATTGGCCCCAAAGAAAAGAAATAAGAACATGCTACTCCCAGCTCCTTTAAAGAGGTGGGAAAAGTGGAGCTGGGGCAGTTCATGGGTGTGGAACATTGCACATTGATGCCCATGTTTTTCCTATACATTGTTTGGTATTACTGAATTTTTTTCTTCTTGTTTCTATCTTTTTTAGGAGAAGGGAGAAAGAAATATATGAGGAAATCTAGACAGTGAAAACAAAAGATATAATTTTTTTTTGGAGGGGGGAAGGCAGGGCAATTGGGGTTAAGTGACTTGCCCAAGGTCACACAGCTAGTAAGGGTGTTAAGTGTCTGAAGCCGGATCTGAACTCAGGTCCTCTTGACTCCAGAGATTGTGCTCTCAGTTAGCCACCCCAATAAAATGTCTTAAAAAGCAATAAAGGCATTAACAAGACACTAAAGAGAAGAGGGAAATGGGGGGACTGGCATGAAGTTAGCCTAGAGAGCCTGAGGGTCAGATGCCATGATCGGCTTGTTCTCAGACAAAGCTTACCAGGGTGATGACTCCATAGAGTTTCTCCACTTTTTCCCTGAGCTCACGGAAGCAGCTGGTCAGCCGGTCATGCAGGGGCTTCAGCTGCTCAGTCAACTTCTCCCCATGAATTCGTATCCCTTCTCCAAGAAGAGGCATCTGGAGAAGTGAACACAGGAGCAGGAAAGGGGCCAATTAAGAATGGGGACCACCCCATGAGAGGAAGAAACAGGGGCAGTTCCTAATCACATACTCCACAAAAGGGTCCTGGGTGAAGAGCTAGAAAGGCCCAGGGACCTTGTCTAGCCTTTTCATTTTACAGACAAGGCAGAGAGTGGTTAAAGTGATTTGCCCAGAACCCACAGCTAGTAAGCGTCTGAGGCAGGATTTGAACTCAGGTCTGGGTGCATACCTGTAAGGCAATCAGGCGTTTGAGCAGCTCGATCTTCTCCTGGTCCTCAGGGTGCTCCTGCTGGTACTTCTCGGTGAAAAAGGCCTGGGGGCAGAGGACAGAGAAGAAGCAATTGTGAGATGCGCCCATCTGTGGGCCACTCCAAGGTGGGGGACGAGGCTTGTGAGAAAATGAGAAAACAAAAGTGTGAGCCCATTCCTGCATGAGAGCCAGGGCTGCGTGGGGTCACACAATCAGAGAACCCAGAGCCGGGAGGGACCAGAGGTGACACCCGGTCCAACCCCTCATTTTACAGTTGGGGAAACTGAGGACCACACTGGCAAAATGACTTGCTCATGGTCACACATGCTTGTAGCTTCAAAGCTAGAAGGCCCCGGAGCCTATCGGGTATAGCCTCCTCCTTTTGTGGAAGCAGCCAAATGGCAGAGTGGGTAGAGCGTTAGACCTGGAGGCAAGAAGAGCCGAGTTCAAATCCAGCCTCAGACCCTTATTAGGTGCCTAACCCTGGTGGCTCTGTCTCAGTTCCCTCATCTGTCAAATGGGGACAACAATAGCACCGACCCCCCAGGGCTGTGGCGAGAATTCAATGAGATGACAAGTGTAAAGTGCTAGAGAAGTGATAGTTACTGATGACTATTATTACAGGGGAGGAAGCAGGACACAGAGGGATGACCCCTCGCCCAAGGTTAGCCAGGTCTTAAATGGCTGAGCAGGGAGGCTCTCCCTCTGGACAGCGCTGCCTGTTAAGCTCCTTCCACAAAGCTTGCATTTTCTAGAAGCAGTCTGCCACCCTTGGAGAGGCTTCGTGGTTCACTGGAGAGAGCACAGCCAGATTTGGAACAGGAAGACTCAGGGTTCGAATCTATTGATGTCATCCATCCTCCTTAAAAACAAAGGTCAAATCATAACAACAACTGCTTTCCTACTTACTACCCGTGTGACCTTGGGCAAGTCATTTAATCACTTTGGGATCATGGGTTCTCATCTTGAAAATGGGCATAAAGTAAGCACCTCCTTCACCCGTTGAGACCCAAATAAGAGAATGAATGTGAATCACTTAGCAAACCCCAAGGTGGTCACAGAATGTGAGTGGTTACGATGATTAGAGGCTTTAGAGGTCTGGATTCGAGGATCAGGGTCATGATGCAGACATTAAGGAAAATCCACCTGAGGCACCATATTTAATGGTGAGAATAATACTTTTTCAATGAGAAATGTCAAATGGTCTCAAACACAAAAAGAATTCTTAGAAGAACTTAAAAAGGACTCTAAAAATAAAAAAGAGAGAATGAGGAAAAATTAGGAAAAAGAAGAGCAATCCAAGAAAACCAAGAAGATTATGAAAAGAGTCAACCAACTTGAAATAAAGAACCAAAAACTTAAGGAAGAAAATAATTCCTTGAAAACCAGAACTGGGCAAGGGGAAGCTAATGATATTCTAAGTCACTAAGAAATAATAAAACAAAAATCAAAAGAATGAAAAAATAAAAGATAGGGGTGGCTAGGTGGTGCAGTGAATAAAACACCAGCCCTGGAGTCAGGAGGACCTGAGTTCAAATCTGGCCGCAGACACCTAACACTTACTAGCTGTGTGACCTTGGGCAAGTCACTTAACCCCAATTGCCATGTCCTACCCCCTTCAAAAAGCAAAAAAGAAAAAAATAGAAGAGAAAAGGAAACATCATAAGAAAAAGAACTGATCTGGAGAATAGATCAAGTTGGAATCTGAAAATCATGATAAAAAAAGAATCTTGATACAAAATTATAAGAAATTATCAAGGAAAATTGCCTTGAAGTTCTAGAATGAGAAGGCAAAGCAGAAATAGAAGAAAAGTCACTGATTACCACCTGAAAGAGATCCCAGGAGGAAAATTTAACAGGAATATCAGAACTGAGTTTCAAATCTCCCAGGTTAAAGAGGAAACATTAGAAGCAACAAGAAAAACAAAACAAAAAACAATCCTTTAAATATCATGGAGCTATAATAAGGATTACACAAGACCTCACACCTACTACAGTAAAGAACCACAGGTCTTAGAATACTGTATTCTATAGAGCGAAAGAGCTGGCATTCGAACCAAAGGTAATTTGCCCAGCAAAGTTAAGTATAATCTTGGAAAAAAAAAATGTACATTTTATGAACTGAAAGACTTTCAGGTTTTTGTGACAAAAATCCCTGAACTTAAGGGAAAATTCAATTATAACATGCAGGAGAAATATAAGGTAAACACTACAGATCAATAATAATGGACTCAATACGGTCCAATTGTTTACTTCTCTTATATGTGAAAATATGAGCAGTACTCTTATGACTACCATTCTTTGAGTAGTTTGAAAGAAAGGCTTGGGCTGAGCTGAGTACGATGGGGTGATTCTCAAACAACAAAACTAAACAGGGAGAAATAAAAAGGAGTAATTATCTCGTACAAATGAGGCATAAAAGGAAAAACTGAGACAGAAAAAGCTAGTGGGGGGAAGGGTGGGTAGTGGCGGAAACTTACTCTCATCAGGAATGGGTTAAAGATGAAACAACACATATCTGTATCTAGAAGAATATGAAAGTCTTCTAAATTCAGAAAGAAATAAAAGGGAAAGGGGAGAAGATAAGGAATGAACTTTTAGAGGGGTGGGTAGGTTAAAGAATAGTAGGGCAAGGCAGCAGGGAGAAATAAAGCAGAGGAGTGAGGAGGGATAGGGTAAATAGGGTGAGAAGGATAGTGAGGAAAATGGGAAGGAAGAAAATACACAACAACTTAGAATGTGAATGGGATGAATTTATTCATAAAATGGAAATGGATAGCAGATTAAAAATTTGAATTCAACAATATGTTTCTTTCAGGAAACACTATGAAAATGAGAGATACACAGAAAGATAAAGGGAAGTAGAATTTAGCACGTAAAAAAAGCAGGAATAGTAATCATGATCTTAGACAAAGTTAAAGTTAAAATAGATTTAATCAAAAAAACAGAGAAACGACACTATATGTCAGTAATATTATTCAGTATTGTTTTAGGCCATTTAAAATAACTAGACAGTATAAAATACCTGAGAGTATACCTGCCAAGACAGATAGAGGAACCATATGAACATATGCATAAAACACTTTTTATACAAATAAAGGCAGATCTAAATAATTGAAGTAATATTTATTGTTCATAGGCAGGTAAAGCCAATAAATTTTTTTTTTGCTTTTTGGAGGGGAATTAGGGCAGGGCAATTGGGGTTAAGTGACTTGCCCAAGATCACATGGCTAGTAAGTGTTAAGTGTCTGAGGCCGGATCTGAGGTCCTCCTGACTCCAGGGCTGGTGTTCTATTAACTGTTATTCACTGTGCCACCTAGCTGCCCCAAGCCAATATAATTTTTAAAATAACAATTTTACCTATCTAGTCCATTAATTTAATGTTATCCCAATTAAATTACTAAAAAAACATCTTACTGGGATGGCTAGGTGGTGCAGTGAATAGAGCACCAGCCCAGGAGTCAGGAGGACCTGAGTTCAAATCCAGCCTCAGACACATAACACTTACTAGCCATGTGACCTTGGGCAAGTCACTTAACCCCAATTGCCCTCCAAAAAGCAAAAAACAAACAAATAAGCAACTTTATTGAGTTAGAAAAAAATAATAACAAAATTCACTTGGAAAATCAAAAGGTCAAGAGCTTCAAAGAAACTAGGGAAAAAGATGTAAAGGGAGTAGATTAAGCAGCATATATTATAAGGTGAGAGCATTGTTGAAATGTAAAATGAATAATTTCAATTATTTTAAATTAAAATTTTCTTGTACAAACAAAACTTATGGAGCCAAGAATAGGGGGAAAATGCAGATAATTGGGGGAAAAAACTTTCATAAACAATCTCTCAGATTGGATGTGATTAGGTCAGAATACTGCTGTGTTGTAGGAAATGATGAGTTGATTGATTTAGAAAAACAAAGGACTTGGACCTATGAAGGAAGATATTATCCACCCTCAGAGAAACAGATGACAGGTGGAAATGGGCATAGTATGGTCTTACATATATATGAATGAGTATATACGTGTATGTTTATAGATATCTATGTATATGTATATATCTCCACACTTAATTGTAGCCTTCTTTGGGGAAGAGAGGAGAAAAAAAAATAAAGCAATAACTGCACAGCAGAGAATAAAAGGAAACCTTCAAGGAATCAATGAAAAGCTGGTCATCTTTGAAAACAATGTGTAGTATTTATTATATAGGTTTTTTTAAATGGAAATTTATTGTTTTATATTGAATCCTCCCTCATGTTCTGCTTTGTACATGGCAATGCTTTTTTTTTTCTTTTCCTATTTTGTATTTAAGTTTAAAATAAATTTTAAAAATTGCAATAAAAAAAAAGAAAATGGTGGGGTCCTCTACAGGGCTTAGCACAGTACCTAGACTATAGGAAGGAGGTGCTTAAGCAATGCTTTTCACCTTAGGGATCATGGAGTCATAGACTCTAGAGCTGATGATCTAAGCTTGACTTAATCGAAATGAGAAATTAGGAATTGGGAAGAGGAAATTAAGAAACTGAGGAAGGTGGTGATTTCTATTTCTGGAGAAATAGAAAATTTAAAAAACAAATGATGGAAAACCACCATGAAGCAAGCTTTCTGTGCCCAGCAAGCCCAATGTTAGCTTTAATATTTTTTTCCTTAAACTTTTATTATACAACTTATCTTCCTTCCCTACCTGTCTGTCTCATTTTTGAAAGAGTTTTTGACTTTAAAGTCTCCTTTATTTTTCCTTTTCAATGCTCTGAAAACCACCCTTTTGTTAAGAGCAAAAGGGTTTTTCAAAAAAAAATGAAATGATGAAAGTACATGATGCATTTCATGTGGGAAACAGTCTATAAGCCCTTATTCTGTGACTTGGCAGAGAATGAAAATATCTGGAGCTCAGGAAGGGAAATCTCAGACTGATTGTAAACCTCAATAATAGCTAAGCCAGATCATTCCATTTTCTCATCTCCAGTGGCAAGGGATCACTCTCTCTCTCTCTTTCACTCTCTTCCTTGCTCCCCCTCTTCCTTCCTTGCTCCCCCTCTTCCTTCCTTCCTTCTTTCCTTCCTTCCTTCCTTCCTTCCTTCCTTCCTTCCTTCCTTCCTTCCTTCCTTCCTTCCTTCCTTCCTTCCTTCCTTCCTTCCTTCCTTCCTTCCTTCCTTCCTTCCTCCCTCCA
>NW_027185697.1:16307405-16307815 GCF_028583685.1 Petaurus breviceps papuanus | reverse complement strand
CTTCCTTCCTTCCTTCCTTCCTTCCTCCCTCCCTCCCTCCCTCCCTCAAAATGTCACAATATTCCAGAATCTTAGCCATTGGAAGAGACCTTGGATCATTTAGTCTAATACATACTGGAAAAACAAGAACCTTTCCAATGTCCCCACCAAGTAGTAATCCAGTCACTTATACATTACTTCCCCTGCCCCCATACAGTCTGTGGTCCAGCCCTCTTGATCTACTTTCTATCCTGTACACAGTACTCCATTTCCCATCACCAAGCTTTTGCATAGGCTGTATAACAGGCTTGGAATACTCTCCCTTCTCATGTCTATGTCTTAGAGTTTCTGACTTTCTTTAAGACAGCTTACATCTAAGAAGCTATCCATCCATCCATCCATCCATCCATCCATCCATCCATCCATCCATC
>NW_027185697.1:16302459-16307395 GCF_028583685.1 Petaurus breviceps papuanus | reverse complement strand
TCCATCCATTCCTCCCTCCCTTCATCCATCCATCCCTCCATCCATCCCTCCATCCATCCATCCATCCACCATCCATCCATCTATCCATCCCTCCCTCCCTCCCTCCATCCATCCACCATCCATCCATCCATCCCAGTTCTATAAGGACCCATGCCTACCTTTTCATAGTTGGAATATCCACCCATGACAGCAGGGTCTACAATGCCATTGAGTAGCATGGAGAGTGGGTGCAGGGAGAGTGAGCGGTCCCATGCATGCTGTTGGACACTATTGCTGATCTTCTCATTGGTGAGCTCCATGGTCTCAATGGCATTCTCCAAGGGGCTGATTTCTTCCTGAGCAGCAAGAAGCAAGAAAGAGGAAGGACCATTTGTGAGCCACACAGCAAGTCCTCAGTATGCTAGGACAAGCAAAACAGTCACATTTTAAACCAGGCAATAGAGTGGTATTTTGGAATTAAATTTAATTTTCTAGAATCCCCATTAATTTTAATCATTAAAGATGTCTAATAGACTCTGCTACTTATTGGCTGTGTGACCTTGAGCAAGTCCCTTCCCCTCTCTGAGTCTTGTTTTCTTCCTCTGTAAAATTAGACAATTGACCAAGATAACCGTTAATGTCTTGTCTTTTTCTACATCAATGGAAAGAGTAGAGTCAGAGATCATGGTTTTGAATCCTACTTGTGTGTCCTTTGAAGACCCCATGTGTATTACCCTTGGTAAATCACTTAGCTCTATTGGGCCTCAGTTTCCTTCTCTGTAAAATGAGAGGTTGAACTCATTGATCTGTAGGCTAGCTTTCTGCTCTGGATTGATGACACTGGAGACAAAATGCTATGAAAGATGCAGGAAGGGGAGCTGGGCTTCAGGTTGGGTGGTAGGGTGTCATGGAAAATCATGGAGGGCTTCATGGAGAAGGAGGTGGCATTTAAGCTGAGCCTTTAAAGGATGAGAAGGCTCTCAAAAGACACAGATGGTGTGGGAGGAGGCTATTTTAGGCACAACAGACTCATAAGAAAAATATAGAACACAACTACAGTCATTACTCCTTCTTAAGCTTTCCCCCCAAGCTTTTTTGGGGTATGAACTGATGAGAAGAAATAGGTATGGGACCTTCTCACTCCCTCTCCGCAGCCCTAGAGACTGAGTCAACGAATGAGTGGCTCACTATTCAGGAAGTTGTTGTTTGACTCCTTGTGACCCATGAGGGGTTCTTTTTTGGGGGGACAAAGATCCTGGAGTGTTTTGCCAGTTCCTTTTCCAATTCACTTTACAGATGAGGAAACTGAGCCAAATAGGGTTAAGTGACTTGCTCAGGGTCACACAGTTAGTGTCTGAGGCCAGATTTAAACTCAGGGAGATGAGTCTTCCTGATTCCAAGCTCAGTGATGTATCCACTGTGCCATCCAGCTGCCCTGTTAATTAATTAATTAATTGGTTAATTAATTCCATCCATCAAAAAACCTAGGCAAGTCACTTACGCTCCCTGAGGCCATTAGGGGTTGGCACAGAGCACAAAGAATTGGGCCTGAAGACAGTTCAAATCCAGCCTTAGATAGTGGCCAGCTGAATTACTCTGCCTCTTTCTGCCTCAGTTTCCTCCTCTCTAAAACGGAAATAATAACAGCACCTGCCTCCCAGGGCTGTTGTGGGGATCTAATGAAATCTATTTGTGGTGTGCTTAGCCCATAGTGCTATAAAAAAGCCCATTCCCTTTCCTGTGCCCCTATACCTCTCCAGGGCTTATCTACCAAGTCAGAGATGGGCTGCAATTGAGAGTGGTGGAGGGATTAAATCACTGATTGTGTGACCTTAAACTGTCCCCAGGCGCAGTAAAGGGCAGCTGTCTTGGACTCAGGGGACCTGGGCCTGACTCCAGCTCTTCTAGAACACATAGAATTTGAGACCTAGAGTCGGAAGGCATCACAAAGGTCATCTGCATTGAGTTCAACTACTTTATTGGACAATGAATGCAAATTAAGATCCAGAGAAGAGAATGACTTACCCAAGGTCACAGATAGTCCTCATCAGAGGTAGGATTCAAACTCACTTCATCTTCCTTCCCTCCCCATTCCCTGTCTGTCTCTGTTTCTTTCTCATTCATTCATTCACACACACACACACACACTTCAGATGGCTCCCCCTGAAAGTGGAGAATCCAGCAGAAAATGCAACTAATGTAAAAAACAAAAAATATAAATTTTACTTGAAAAAATAAAATTTCTGGAACTGAACTGAATTATTCACCAGATTTGATCCTTAAAGACTTCTGGGTATTTCCCAAAATTAAATCTACCCACGAAAGACGAACATCTGCAACCTTTGGAAATATTCAAAACAATGAGCTATGGAGTCTGAAAGCAGCCACCACCCACGTTTCGAGCAATAGTAACTTTGGGTGAAATAGCTGTAAAACTGAACGTACAGTTCTGGTGTGTTTGTTCAAAAATCCCCCACAGTCCCTGAGCAGCACAGCTCTTAGAAAGGGGGTTTGGTGGAATGAAAACCAGCTGATGGTCACCAAGCCCCTCCTGAGTACAGAGCACTGTCCTAGGGAGGAGGGGGCCAGGGAAGAGGGGCACACAGCTTCCCCATGTTCAGGGCCCCTGCACATCCTGATGGAGAAGTCAGAATCAAAGATGGTCTGCAGTGTGGAGAGAGGAGGCTCAACAAGACCTGGCTAAAGGGGGATGATGGGGACGCCTCTTTGGGATTGCGGATGAGTGGCGGGAAATGGGAGAGGTATTATGGATGCAGAAATGACAGGATTTGCCACAAGCCTAGATATGAAGTGTATGCCAAGTTATGAAGATGAATAAGATTGTCAAGGGATGGAATGGAGAGGGAGAAGAGAATAAAGAGAAGAGAAGGGAAGAAGAGAGAAAGGAAGGGGGGAGGAGGGAAAGGGAGAGAAGGGAAGGGGGAAGGGAAGAGGGCAAGGCAGGGAAGGTCAGGGACAGGGAAGGAGAAAGGAGAAAGGAGAAGAGATGAGAAGAGAAAGAGAGCCTTGGGGAATACCCACCTCAGTGGATTTAGGAGAAGACAGGAGGCCAGTACAGGAGACAGAATCTGCAGCTAGGGAAGCAGAAGGAGCACCAGGAAGAGTGAGGTGTGTCTTAGAATCCAAAGGAGCGGGGAGGACCCAGAAGGAGAGGGTGACAAAGGCTGCAGAGAGACCGGGCAGCAGGACCGAGAGGACTAAGGTCCTTGGGTTGGGGGATTGGAAGCTCATTGGAGGGGTTAGAGTGCAGCTTCTATACAGTGGGGAGAGAAGGCATAGGGGTAGGAGTGGAGCAGAAAGTGGGTGGAAATACATGAGGCAAGGCAGATGGGGACGTCATATAAGTTTTAAAGGAGTCTGACAGTGAAGGGGAGAGTGCGAGAGATGCCCCAGTGGCTGGCTGGTGGGTCAAAGGGAGTTGTTTTTAAACTTTCTCAGCTGGTCCCAGAAAAAGGTGAGGCTGGTGATGTATGAGAAAGAAGAGAAGACTGCTGTCCTCAAAGGTTGTTGAGGACCTGGAGAGGATGGAATTGAGGACAAAGGCAGAGGGTTCACATTTAGCCTAGAGGAAGAAAATGCTTTCCCAGGAGAAATGATGAGGATGACCCTGGAAAGTTCCGAAGAATGAAGAAGCTGGGGGTGGGGTGGGGTACAGGTGTGAATGCTGAGGGGGATCACAGGATCATAGATTTAGAGCCAGAATGGTCCAACCTTAGACGTCAAGCCTGACCCCATTACTGTACAGGCCCAGGGAGCTTAAGTGAATTACCCAGGTTCAGAGAGATATTAAGCACCTGAGGCTAGACTTGGACCTGGTCTTCCTGACTACAAGTGCAATGCCATACACCGTGCTCTCATCATCATGTGCACTGGCTCCAGTCTTCTCTAGGAAGCAAAGGAGCTTAAGAGGAAGATATACAATGCATGTTCATGGTAGAATGTACATAGCAGAAGGCAGGGTGTTCATAGTAGAATGTGGGATGTTTGTAGGAGAATGCCCATAGTAACATGAGATATTCACGGTAGATTATACATAGTAGAACACAGATCTTCATAGTAGAACATAAATACTACAACATGGGATGTTCACAGTAGAACATGAGTGTCAGAGCCGGAGAGGCCACAGAACACCGAACATCAGGACCCCGAGGTCATCTAGACCAACTCCCTCCTTTCAGAGAGAAGGACTTGCCCGAAGTCACGCAGGTGACAGAACCAGAGATGGTGTTGACTCAGGGGTTTAGAGGCACAGCCAGTGACTGAAGAGGTCAAGGTTTTTATTAATTCTTGTGGTGGGTGGGCAGTTAGCAGCGGCTCCCAGGCAGACTGTGTCCCATCAGGGCCTGAAAGCACTGGAAGGAGTTTCTGTCTTTTCCTAATTATGTCATGTAAACTAACAAGAGTGGGGCCCAACTTGGCTGCCCCTGCCATGTGTGCATAATCGCTGCTGGGGTCAGCCTCGCAGGACTGGGTCAGTCAGTCACTGTAATTACAGCTGAGGGAAATTAGGCGATTAAATGATTACTGACGGCTTTCTGGGCCCTCCAGAGACACAAGCAGCCTGTCTTCTTTAGTGGAAAAGTGGGCTGTTGGAAGACAATGCTGAGGGCAGGGAGAGACGCAGGTTCCCTGGGCATGCTCGGGTCTGAGACACACTCCTGAGGGGCCTCGAAGAGAACTCACCATGGTAACCTGCTTGACTTCAAACCACTTGAGAATCCCAGGAAAGGTGTAAGCGGTGGTATAAGTGGTCCTCTCAATCCACATGGTCTGGGAGCAGAAGGGAGCAAAACACCATGAAGGCAATTTAACAAAATTCTAGCCCTCCCCCCTCCCAAGAGGATGGGAGTGAATTTTCCCTAAAATGTTTGATTCATGGAATGGGAGAACTGGGGGCTTAGAACATAGAGTGGGCAATCTGGGAGGGGCTCTAGAA
>NW_027185697.1:16289008-16302449 GCF_028583685.1 Petaurus breviceps papuanus | reverse complement strand
GGGAGGCTTAGAACATAGAGTGGGCAAGCTGGGAGGGGCTCTAGAACCTGGAAGGGGAGAACTGGGGCTTAGAACATAGAGTGGGCAAGCTGGGAGGGGCTCTAGAACCCCGCCACACCTGGGATAGGCCTCAGGACCCAGGATGGTGGATCTGAGAACAGACAGTGGCATGGGGCCGTAAAGCACAGCCTGCTAGCCCGGGGAGGAGCCTGAAAGCCCAGCGCCTCAGACCGGGGGGGTGGGGGTGGGTCAGGCTCTTTTTCCTTGGGCACCACAGGCTCGGGGGCCGGAGCCCAGCGGGCCGGGAGAACGCGGCACTCACAGCAAACTCATTATCGGGGTCCTTCTCTCCTTTCCGAAAGGGCCGGGAATGCTGGAACTGCTGAACCTCATTGGCCCTATAGTAGCTGGAGAAGAACGGCAGAGCAGCAGTCACCTTCTCCCGACACCACAGGGGTCACGGACATAGCATCTTTGTGCTTGCAAAGCACTTTACGAATGTCAGCTCATTTGATTTTTTTTTTTCTTTTTTAGAGAAAGGAAGGCAGGACAATGGGGGTAAAGTGACTTGCCCAAGGTCACACAGCTAGTAAGTGTTAAGTATCTGAGGCCAGATTTGAACTCAGGTCCTCCTGACTCCAGGGCCGGTGCTCTATTCACTGTTCCACCTAACCGCCCCAAGCTCATTTGATTTTGACAACAGCCCTGTAAAGTGGTTGCTAGGGCTAAGAGAGGTAAAGGGGCTTGCCTGGGATGGAACAGCCAGGAAGTGCCTGAGGCAGGATTTGAACCCAGAGCCACATCACTGCCTAACTACTTCTACCAACCAAAATTGTCCTTCATAAATCCATAGACTCAGCAGAATGTCAGGGCAGAAAGAGAGCTCAAAGACCTTCTATCCAGTAATAATGAGAATGGCAATAGCTGATAGCAGCTGTGAGCACACAGTGCCCAAAGGCTGGCCAAACAATTTACAAACGTTTCATCTGACCGCCAAAATTGCCCTGTGCCACTTGGGTGATGGTCAGTGTCAGCATTTCACAGATACAGTGGCTGAGGACCAGAGAGCTTGAGGGACTTGCCCAGGGGCACACGGCTAAGGTCAGAACCAGTCCAGCATTCTTGGCTATCTGCCATGTTTTACTTCTGCTCCCTCCTTTTATAGAGGACCGGACTGCCTTAGAACAGAAGCACCGTCCTTGTAGGTGAGCAGAAGTCCAGACTCTACCAGTGACAGCCGGGCCCCGTTTTCTCTCTTACTCAGTGAGAAGACACATTGTGGATAGAACAAGAAGATGCAGAGCTGCCAACAATATCGTGTGCGTTTACCTCTCATACAGATGTGACAGCCCCTTGAGTAAGGAGGTCACTGACTTGGAAAGGAAGTGCATGGGTCATGGAGTGAGATGGAGGGATAGCAGCCTGGGAGCCACGATCAGAGCCACGACATATGCAAGGACACACGGCAGGCTTCTCAAGGGCTGAGACTGACTCCCTTTTGTGTTTGTACTCCCAGGATTAGTCCAGTGCTAGAATGTGGGACGTTCACAGCGGAACGCTCCTAGGAGAACGTGGGACGTTCACAGTAGTTTGTAATTCAATTCAGTAAGCATTCATTACATACCAACTACATACCTGAAAATAATAGGTACCCAATAAATGTCTGGTTGAACTGACCTGGACAGATGACCCCTTCGGCTCGGTAGGCTTAGTCGTGCAGGGCTGAAGGGCTTGCTAGCTGGCTCTGCTTGCGTTGGAACACCTGGGCCCTCCCGGTTCTAACTGAGCCAGCCCAGGATTCCTGGGCAAGGGTGAGAGTCTGACTGCTTTTGTAACCACTTACTTCAAGATCTGCTCTGGCACAGGCTTGTCCTTGTAATTTGGAGGTAGGTTCATCACAGGCTTCACCGTGAAGCATTGCATATCTGAGGCTTCAGTTAAGGACGCAATGTGGGAGCCTGCTCCTTCAGTCCATCTTCCCTGCCTCCACCTCCCCAAATTGCCATTCTTCAGCTCTTCCCCTTTCCCCAAATGACAGCACAGCTCCATTCTTCATGACCAATATACCTTATTAATTAACCTCCCTCTTGGAGTATGTGGACAACAGTCTTGTAGACTGCCCTGGCTCAAAAGCCTCAATGGGAAATCAGGCATCAATAAAACAACCAAGCTGCCTGACCCATTATCCCAGTGCATTCTTTCTGGCAAGCCCTCCTTTGGTATCAGGAATTGGAGGGCTAACTCTATGTCAGCTCTTGTTGGGGACAGGAAGACTCCAGAGCCAAGAGCATCACTGAAGGAAGAGGGTCTGGCACCAGAGACTCCAGCCTGGATGAGTGTGTATCCACAGATCTCAGAGAACACCCTTGACATGTTGACAAGCCCCTCCTCCACCTTCCCAGGCTTCTTATACATTTCATCCTGCCCCGCCATGTACTCCTCAGTGCAGAAACAGGGACCTCCCTGCTGCTCACCCATCTCCCACCTCCGAGCATTTTCACTGCTGGTGCCTCATGCGCAGAACTCCCTTCCTCTTTGTGTCCCCCTCCTGGCTACCTTCCAGTCTCAGCTAAAGTCCCAACTCCTGCAGAAAACCTTTCCCATTCCGCCTTAATTCCTTAAACTCCTTCCACTGATGATTCCAAACTGTGTGCAGCTTGTTTGTACAGCTGCTTGCTTGTTGTCTCCCCATCAGACTGTGAGCTCCTTGAGGGCAGGGAATGTCTTTTCCTTTCCTTTGCATTCCCAGAGCTTGGCACATAGTGGGCCTTAACTTGCTGACTTTGCCAATGCTATGGTGCTTTGCATACATTGTTTCCTGAAGGTCTCATAACAACCCCATAGGGTTGGGACTATAGTGGTTTTAGGTTTCGTTTACAGATGAGGAAACTGAGGCCAACAGGGTAAAGTGACATGCCTAGCAAGTATCTGAGGCCCTCCCGACTCCAGAGCCGGAGCTCCAGCCATAACTTGCTTAGGGTCACAAAATTTGTAAGAGGTTGGATTTAAATTTGGGTCTGGACTCCAAATCAAGCCCTCCATTGGCTATACCCACTGTCTCTTAAGCAGGCTCATCGACTGAATACTTCATTTCCAGCACCCAGATCAAAGCCTATTCCCACAGGCCCTTCCACGAAGGACGGTATTTATTAAGCACTATGAGCCAAGCATGGGGGAGACAGATGGAAAAGTGAGGTAGTTCCTCTCAGACAGTTGATTGGAGGAGACAACACATTTAGGAAAGTTCAGCTGCAGGGTGGGTGGAAAGACCTGGGGTCCCTAGAGTCCAATAGCAGGGAGATGGCAAGACAAAGGGGTCAATGGTCACTTCTCCTGGACTGTGGCATACCAGGTGGTCTTTACTCTCCAACCCAGGGTAGCTGGACTTTGGAGCCTGTCCTAGGGGTTATGAGGTCTTCTCTTTGGGGAAGGAAATATGTTGGAAAATGCTCACACATCATTATGGGCTCAGGCCAGCTTGGAGACAGTAAAGAGCGGATAAGAATCAGTGAGGTTGGCAGTGAACTAGCCAGGAGTCGTTACATAGGAAAGCAAAGAGCTTCATGATTTGATTCAGAATTCAGGGCACAGCTGCTTTCATTCAGAAATGAGTGGGAAGGAAAAACACAGGAACTGAAGTTGCCTTTGGTGCGTTTTAGTGTGTGCTCTGAGGAGTATTGGAGGGGCCATACATTAAGCTGGCTTGGGCTAGTCATGAACTGACAGGTGGGAAGCATCATCGGCTCTTAAACTTTTTCAGACTGACTTGGTTGAGTTCAAACTGGGGATCATGATTCATTGTCTATTCATGCTTGAGAGCAAATGGAAAGACACAAATGGGAGACTAGGGCACCGATGGCTCTTGTATCTTTCAATGTGGTCCCTCCAATCATGTCACTGGAAGTCCATCCAGTGAAACCTTTGTCCACAGCCTCCGCTGAGTTTACCAAAAGGGTCCACCCAGCATATTGGACGTCTTCCTTGAGCTCTCCTGACATTGCTGAATTCTCTCTATCACATTTTTAATGGGGCACTAATATTCCACAGAGTGAATTTAATCATTGGACAACCCTCTCAACTTCTCAGCAGGACTCATTAGCTTTCTTCTTCCAATCAGCAGGACGTACAAACTTGGAGTCATCTTCCCCTCTTCACTTTTCCTCACCCACCATATCTAATCTGTTGTTCAGTCTTGTTCACTCTGAACCCAGCTCCTTCTCTCTGCTCGTAAAAAGCTCTACCTCCGTTCACATCCCCGTTATCTCCTTCCTATAATAGTGTCATCATTGACCTCCAGCTTCCATCTCTCCCTTCTTATTCGTTTTCCCATAACTACCAAAATACGCATACCAAGCATGTCTGACATGTCACTCCCCTGCTCAGGTATCTTCAGTGACTCCCTATTGCCTGGAGGAAAAAACAAATGAGTTTCTCAGCTTGACATTTAAAGCTTTTCCCAGTTTGACACCAGCCTGTCTCTCCAGACTTCAGACACCCTTTGTGTTCCGCCAACCTGGTCAACTTGCCATGTCCTGAACTCAGGATTCCAAGTCTTGCCCCAGGGCTCTGCATGGGCTTTCCTGTGTGCTTCTACTGTACTCCCTCTACTCACTCTCACCAGGTAGAACCCTTAACTTCCTTCAGGGTGCCGCCTCCTCTCTGATCTCCCCCAGCTGGTGCTTCTCCTCACAAATTACCCTACGTTTAGTTAGCTGTAGTTTAGGATGTGCGCTATTATCTCCCTGTCCAATAGAAAGTAAGCTCTCTGTGGTCAGCAACAGGCTTTTCTTTCTATTTGGCAGATGTCTAATAAATGTTGGTTGAAATAAAGTTTGGTCTTTGGTTTATTTATGGTTGAAAGTAGATAATAATTTTGTCTTTCTTTTGCCTTTGGGAAGATTTGTTGGAGGCTAAAAGTGGGGAGAGATTAAGTAAGAAACAGCTAGATATTGAATTGTAGGATATCTTTCCTAGAAATTGTCCATGTTTGGTCAAATATCCGGAGGAAGAATAGAATAGGGACAAGCTAGAACTCTGATTTTACTGCTGAGACAAGGCTCAGGTGTGGAAACCCCCTCTACCTGTGCTGTGGACACCCTTCTCTGGACCTTGAAATTTTTAGAGCACTTCCTAGAGCTTCGAGAGAATACAGGACTTATTTAAGATTACACAGCCAGTACCTGTCAAGGTAGGATTTGAACACAGGTCTTCCCGGTTTCTAGGCCAGCTCTCTAGCCATTGTGCCACATCAGTTAGTAAAATTCTGGTACCCTGCAAGACAGAGCAAGAAGACCCGGGAGGCTATCCTCCTCATCAGTTCTCCTTCTAGGGTGGAGAATTTTGAGTTAGACTTGGAATTTCAAAGGACTGTAGAATCTGAAAGGTGGAAGGGACCTCTGAGTCTATCGTCTTATTTTCACGATGAGGAAACTGAGGCTCCTGGAGGTTATGTGGGTTGACTGAGGACTAGAAGCCAGAATTCCTGGCTCTAAGCACTGTGTTCTTTCTCTCATCAGAACCCAACTGCCATGTTGGTTCTTACTCATCATCTTCCCACTAAAAGAACTTATTTATTTTACTTTCACTTACCTATACACATTGGCTTTTCACCAGTAAATTCCTTGAGGTCAGGAAATATTTTTGTCTTGTCTTTGTAATTCTAGTACCCAGTACAGTGTCTGGCACATACTAAGAGCTTAATACATATTTAATGAATGAAACAGAATCGGATTATAGGGGTTCAGATATATTACACAAATGTAAGTTGAGGCAGAGAGCTAAAGCAAGTAGCTGATGGTCACAGGGAGTCTAGGAAAGACATCACTCAGCCTCTTAGCCAAGCCAAGTGAAAGCCATAGCAAAGGATACACTGTTTGGGAGATGATTTGATTTCCTCTCCTGGAGGAGTTGTACTGGTCATCTTTTCTGCATTGGGAAACTGAGTCAGCAGCTTTAGGTTGAAGTCTTCCCTCCGCTCATACTCCTTTCCTCGATAGATGAAGATTTTGTTCTGGATGTTCAAGGAAGAGAAAAAGGTTAGAATGACACAGCGTAGAGGCATGGTACAACTGGACAGGATAGATGTAAAATAAAAAGGAAACTATCCCAGTCAGCCATGAGGCAGCCAGGTGGTGCAGTGGTGTGGTCCTGGGGTCAAGAAGTTGTTGAATTGTGCTCTATCCACTGTCCTGGAGTTAGAAAGCCCTGAACTCAAATCCAGCCTCAGACACTTCCTAGCTGTGCGACCCTGGGTAAGTCACAACCCTGTTTGCCCCAGTTTCCTCATCTGTAAAATGAGCTGGAGAAGGAAATGGCAAAGCACTCCAGTACCTTTGCCAAGAAAACCCCAGATGGGGTCACAGAGAGTCTGACACAAGTGAAACAACTGACCAACAGCAAACAACAATGTGGGCAGAAGGTGAGTTAGTAGATGAGCATGGCGCTTGGGTCTGGCCCATGTGGAGAAGAGGAACTACGTGGGGGAATGGCGAGAAGTCAGGTTTATTACATGAAGTAGGGCCAAGTCAGTGGGGTGGAGGCTGGAAAGCCAGGGCTTTCCTTGAGCAGAGGAATAAGAGGAACAGCATTGTAGTCAAACTGTCTGGAGGGACGGGAGACTGAAGACAGGAGGAGGCCAGCTCAGCTACTGCCATTCTACAGGGGTCAGGTGAGGAGGGAGAGGCAACAGAGTGACAGTGACAAGGCAAGAGATGAGAGAAAGGAAGAATCTCCATGACTCAATTGCTTGGGAGTGAGGAACAGAGACTGCAAGACCACTACTGAGCTATGTGGGATTTGCATTATCCCTAGTGCTGAACATGGAGCCTGGCACAGAGCAGGCATTGAATGACAATTTCCTTTTTGATTGGCTTATAGGATTTTTTTTCCAGATGGAGGTTGGATTGGATGGCCACCAAGGTCTCTTCCAACCCTGCTTCTTTGACTCTGAGGAGGATCCAGAAATAGCTGAAGGATCTAGACCTAGAGAGCAGGGGATAGTGATGGTGCTACCGTGAGAGAAAAGTTTCCATTCAGCAATTGGGAACTATGCCTGAAGGGCTATAAAACTGTGCATAGCCTTTGGCCCAGCAATGCCACTTCTAGGGCTGTATCCCAAAGAGATCATAGAAATGGGAGAAGGACCCACATGCACAAAAATATTCATAGCAGCTCTCTTTTTGGTGGCTAAGAACTGGAAACTGAGGGGATGCCCATTAACTGGGGAATGGCTGAACAAGTTGTGGTGTAGGAATGTAATGGAATACTATTGTTCCACAAGAAATGAGCAGGCAGACTTCAGAAAAACCTCGACAGATTTGCATGAACTGATACTGAGAGAAGTGAGCAGAACCAGGAGAAAACTGTACACAGTGACAGAAACATTGCGTGATGACTAACTTTGATAGACAGCTCTTCTCAGCAATGCAATGATCTAAGAGAATTCCAAAAGACCTATGATGGAAAATGCCATCCACATTCAGAGCAAGGACTGTGGAGTCTGAATGCAGATCGAAGTATACTATTTTTCCTTTCTTTTTTCTTTCTCTTGGTCTTTCCCTTTGGTTCTAATTTTTCTTTACAACACAGCAATATGTTTAATATAATTGTCCATGTATGGCCTACATCCAATTGTATGCCATCTTGGGCAGTGGGAAGGGGAAGGAGAGGGAGAAAATTTAAAATTCAAAATCTTATGAAAGTGAATGTTGAAAACTAAATATATATTATATACAAGTACATAATATATATTTTTTTAAAAGAAAAAGTTTCCATCAAGAAAAATATTAGGCCAGGAGCCAGTGGTTACACTATCCAGCTGGCTAGTGGCTGCTCATCTCCCTCCCAGAGGCCATCCTTATCTTGGAAGAGCTTCTAAGGATGAGAAGGTCTTCCCTTTGGGAAGGAAACGGATTAGAAAATTAGGATTGGGTCATTCTTTCTGGGAGGTTTTACAAGGGCCCAATGAGAGTCATTGCAGACTTTACAAGAGTCAATACATATGGAAACAATGAGTTTCAAGCTCATTTTGTGGGAGATGAGGGTCAGGGATAAATCTGGCTTCTCCTGAGGGAGAAAGGTTTCGAGTGTAGATCAGGTGATGGATTGTCATGCCTGTCTGCTACTGGGGCTGTCCCAAACTTGTTCGAAGTGAGTACACGGAAGATCCCAATCCTTTTATTCAATTACAAAAAGCAGCAGTTTTATCTACCTCTGAAACAGGCCATAGAACATTAAAAATGAAAGATGATGTCTGCTAGTGACTTCCCTCTAAAAAGGCCTTTGGGTGCATTTTGCAGGTACTTACAAAGATACATGTGCTGTCTCCTGATAGAACGTGTATATGCTTTCATCTTTTTTTTTCTCCCCCAGTGCCTAGGGTATGTGACATATAGTAGGTGATTAATCCATGATGAATAAATAGCAGGATAGAGGCTTGTCCTAGGACCCTTTTTGTCTAAACGCCATTTAATAAGACAAGAATAATGATGTTGATGAGAACAGATTAGACTTGTGATTTCAATGTAATAGGGAACTCCCAGGTAAGAAAAGAGGAGTTCAGGGCGTCATCTTCCCAGACACTTAAGAATTGCCTAGAACATGGAGAGATTAAGTAACTTGTACCCGATCACACAGAGATGGTCAGTAAGAGGTAGAATGTGAAAGTGGGACTTCCTGGCTTCAAGGGTAGCTCTGCGTCCCCTATATAACACTGCTTAACATGATAATATGATGATATAAGAAGGGAGGAATCATTGATTTAGACCTTCCCATTCCAGTTGGAGAGCTAGGATCCAATTCCCCAATTTTTCAGGCAATGAAACTGAGTCACAGAGAAGCCAAGGTCCCATAAATACTAGTTGTCTGAGGTGGGATTTGAACCAGGTCCTCAACTCCAAAGGCAATGCCCTGTCAATGGTGCCTTATTTCTCAGATGCATCTTTGATGAGATTAGTAATAATAATAATATCATTGGAATTGAATCTGATAGGCAGCGAGGCCCTGCCTTTGGAATCACACATGCTCTTGTATGTGTGTGAAGACTTCAGAGTCCTTTTTCATTCAGAATGTAATTCAATTGTCACAATAGCCCCCATGAAGTAGGGAGCAGGACAGGCAGAAATATCACTATTTCACAAACTGAGTCTCAGTAAATGTTAAATACCTGGTTATGGTCAGAGAGCAGAAGGGGTACAGCTTGGATCAGAAGCTGCACTCCTACTATACCACACTGATTAAGGGTGTGAAAAACCCTGGGGAAATCAGTGTACTTTCCACAGTTTTGAAGTGAGTGGGCAGATTCTGTATTTTTAGCCAATTTCAGAGGCTGAGCTGTTTTCAGTTCTAGCTAGAAACTGCATAAATAAACAAATAATTAGCTGGCTCTCCCTTCTTTCCAGCCGGACACGGCAGCGTCCTGTTTTCTCCATCTCATTCCACCTGGGACAAACCATTTGCTAAACAGTTCTGCCAGAATGTTGGTGGTGTCTAGGGATGGGAGGCGAAGAGGGGGGTGGAGATGCTGGACAGTTCCGGAAATGTTTTCCTGCTCTACCACCCACATTGAGAACAAACCACGCACAGATGCTAACACTAGGCCGTGGGGGGAGTGAACCGGGACGATAAGAATAAACTCTTCTTTTTCAGACCTGGACACATCCAGCAGCCTCAGAGCCCTCTGGGATCTCTTACCCGAAGAAACGACGGGAAGCCTTGGCCGTAGTAACCGACAGCAAAGTACTCTGGCTGGGGCCTCATTGCTTTAATGATGTTCTCATAAAACGAGGCCCGTTTTTTCTGAAATAAAAGAGAGAACGGAAACGCTGGGAGTAGGAGCCACGGAGCTTGCAGATCACACAGAAGACTTTCATGAAACGGGAAAGCCGAGCCAAGAAAACCATAAATACAACAACCACAGCAACGTAAATGGAAGGACCACCACCATGAAAGTCTGAGATCAATGTTACAAAATGACAAAGAATGCACTTGGCCCAAGAGAAGACATAGGAAAAGGCGCCCACCCGACTCCATTGTAGAAGTGGGGGAGGGAGCCCACAGGACTGCCCCACTGCATGTAATGTCAGATTTTGCCAATATGTTGATCAGTTTTGTTGAATTTTTTTTCTCTTTCCCTTTCTCTTGTAAAAAAAAAAAATCTTTATTGTAATGGATGACTCTGGGAGAAGGTAGGAGAAGGGACATAGGGAGACACGTAGATGATACAAAATCAACATTTATTTTATAAAAGAATGAACAGCCATGGAGCCTGGAGACTACACAGGAATATTAATTGTCATTACAAAGCACTTTAAGGTTTGCAAGGGACTTTTTGTATTAGCAAAGAAGGGGGGGGGAGGGGAGGAAGTTGGTGCCCAACAAGTATGGAATGTCTAAACAGGATGTGATATATGAATGTTATGGAATATCACTGAGCTATATAAAACAATAAATATGAAGTATGCAGAGATGCATGGGGGAGAATTCCATGAAGCTTGAGGGAAGAATGCAGAACCAAAAACACAATACACATGGCAAGAACAATGCAAATAGATAGAACAGCATCAAGACTGATGAAATTATAATGGACCCAAAGAAAAGATGCGAGAAAATAAGTCCCCTCTGCCCCAGCCCTGTACTTTTATAGAGGTGGGGGACCATGGGTGTGGAACACTGGTTATTATACCAGGTTTTGTTGATATGCTACTTAGTTTTCTTGTTCATTTTCTTCCTTTTTCTCTTTTTTATTCTTTATTATTCACTCTCTGGTAAGGGGGAGGGATATGTAGATGTCAATAAAGATTTATTTTTAAAAGAAAAAAGACAAAATTTTCCCCTTTTTTTCTTTTTTTAATCTTTAAAATTAAAATTTTGTTTTCTTTGTTAGATGGAGTGACTTTCTGTGAGAGGAAGGATACTGGGGAAATTTTTGATATTAAAAAACCCCAAAGCCATCACTAAAAAGTTATCTAAACAATGTAAAGGAAAATGAAAAGAAATCAACAAAATTTATTTTTAAAAATGTTAATGAAAACTAAGAAAAAAAACAGTGTGTTTTTGGTTTTTTTCTTTTCGGAGGGGGAAGGCAGGGCAATTGGGGTTAAGTGACTTGCCCAAGGTCACACTGCAAGTAACTGTTAAGTGTCTGAGTCCATATTTGAACTCAGGTCCTCCTGACTCCAGGGCTGGTGCTCTATTAACTGTTACTCACTGTGCCACCTAGCTGCCCTACTCTGTGTGTTTTTAATGATTGATTAAGAACTGAGGAACAGACAACAAAGCAATCTCCTTCCCTTCTTTGCAATCTATAGGAGCAGATATTGCAAAAACCACAGAACTTGGTTTGCTGTTTTGCTTTTTCTAAACTTTTACAAATTTCTTGATAGAATGAGAAGTTAGTCAGGAATGTATTGAGAGATGAAGGTGGTGAACAAAGGACTTTACAAGTTACTGGCTCATTTGTGTTCACCTTGTGAGACAGATTTAGCAGGTGTTATTATTCCTGTTTTACAGGGTGTGTATGGGGAAACTGAGTTTCAGAGAGAGAAAGTTACTTAAGGTCACAAAACTAAGTATCTGAGACTGAATTTGAACCCAGTTCTTTCTGACTCCAAATTCAACATCCTGGTCCTGCCTTTTACTAAGGATGAATACTGGGAAACCAAACCAAACCAAATCCTCCCAGGTATGGCTAACATGGGCTGGTCTTGCTCCTTCCCTAACCCAGTTTCATGAGGCAGTAGCTTGGAGGCCCAATGGACATAAGGTTAGACTTGGGAGTCAGGAAGACCTGAGTTTACATCTTGCCTTGGACACTGTGTGATGCTGGGTAAATCATAACTTCTTCCACACTCAGTTTCCTCATTTTGTGGGTTAAAGTGAGATAACACATTAGAAGCCCTTTGTAAACCTTAAAGTCTTATATACACGCTAACTAGCATCCTTACCCTTCAGACATTGGGAGCAAAAGGGATCGCCCTCAAAGAGCTTGAGGTTAATTACTGCTCTAGTTTTCCATCTCTCTAACTTTTCTTCCATCAGTAGAGAACAGGTCATTGCCTTTACCAAAATGTTTCCCTAATTTTTAAAACATTTCAATGAAAACAAAGTTTAGCAAGATCTTTGCCAAGCTCATCACCCCCTAAAGCCCTCCTGAACACTGGGGGCCAAATGGATGTGACTCATGTGACCCGTTAGAGCCTCACCCAGAGACTGCCCGGAGTGACCTCCCCGGGGACTCACCAGGAGGTTGCCAAGCCCCTCATAGTCAAACACTTTGCTCTCGTAGGTCTCGGCCAACTCCTTGCTGAGTTTGATGGCTTTCTCCCACATCTTCCGGAAGATGGAGGTCGGGATGGGGATGGAAAACAAGAGAATGATTATATCAGCTGCAAAAACCATTCATGAGCATCCAGGAGAAGCAGCAGGCCAGCAGCTGGGTTGAGTTACTGCCGACATTCCTGGCTGCCTGGCTCTCTTGGATCAGTTTGACCCCTCACTGACATTAGAGTTTCTATGTTTCTTGAATGCTTGGCCAAGGAGTTATCTTCCTCTAAATTCTGCTTGCCAGACTCTGAGGAACTCCATGCCCCTATAACAATGTCAGAAACGGTTTAGAGGACAAGGTACAAGTGACATTAGGACCTGGACAGTGGCCAAGTCCATTTGATGAGAAAACCAGCTCTGGCTCAGTGAGTAAGATGACAGAGAGAGAAGGAGTGTGCTAAGCTAAGAGCCCTGAGTTCTAATTCTGAGCCCCCTGTCCATAGGATCATGATCTTCCCTTCAAAGATTACCTTGCATCCTCTCTCTATGGAACTCATGTGTATTTGTCTTTTCACATGTAAAGTTATTCAATAGAATATAAACTTGAGGGCAGGGCCTGTGTGTGCCTTGCCTTCCTTCCTTTCCAGTGATTTCACTGAAGTCTTTAGAGAGCGACCTCAAGCAGTGGGTGAAATTTAAGTAGAATTGGGGCCATTAAATTAGGGAACCTGATGCTGCATATTGACTTAGGAAACCACATACGAACATCATCTATGTTCTATTATATTTGTATTTATTTTGTTAGAAATTTCCCATGAACATTTTAATCTGATTCAGGCAACTCTCAGGAGTACATCTCTCAAAGGCTATATGTTTGATGTCTCTGGGCTAGAAAAGTTAAGTGAGCTGTCCAGGGTCACATAGACAGTATGTTTCAAGTACATCTAGACCTGAACCCAGGTCATTCTGATTTCAAGGCTGGCTCTTTCTTTGTTGTGTCATGGCAGGAACTATAGGTCCAAGAATCCATATTCATGGTGACTATTTCTCATCCTGTTTCTGGGAGACCTGGGTTCAAATCCTGCTTAATCCGCTGAATCTCTGTGAATATGGACAAGTCTATAAGGCTCTATAAGCCTCAATTTCCTCATCTGTAAGATGAGGCTGACAAAAATAGCAC
>NW_027185697.1:16254250-16288998 GCF_028583685.1 Petaurus breviceps papuanus | reverse complement strand
AGCCATAAATGTGAGTTTTGAGGAGAATTTTGATAATGATGTGGAAAGTAAGGTCAAGTCAAATAATTCTGCTATATCCTCTCCTCCCCACCACACACAGACTTCCGGATGAATGCCAAACTGTGTAAGCCAACAAGAGCAACATCATGGCCTAGAGCCTTTGAGGCTGGTGCCCCCAGAGTTGTCCTATCGACAGAAGGTTGGGAAGAACAGAGGAGGAGATGGACTGAGTAGGTGCATGCTACCCCCTCTCCAACATCTCCCACAAGCCTTGGGACACCTCTTTGGGCTTCTTCTGGGACACCAATAGCAACACTTGACATTTGCTTGGTTAACAAAGCCCTTTCCTCACAAGTCATAGGATCACAGAGTTTAAAGTTGCCAAGAACCTCAGAAATCACTGATTCCATCCAACTCATTCTACAAATGGGGAAACTAAGGCTCAAAAGAGAAAGTAGCCTACTAAGGGAAATGTATGAAGTGGGTTATATTCCCATTTTTGTCAATCAGAGGGAAAAAAAAAACAAACAAAAACCCTGAGGTTCTGAGATGTAAAAGGTCTTGCACAGTCAATTTGTTTAGAAAATGTCAAGCCAGAATTAAAACTTAGGTCGTCTGACTCCAAGAAGAATGTCCTTTCCACTCCACCTCCTGGTTGTTTTTAGTTTCCTTTTCTCCTCTGATTTGGCCAATTAGTCGCAGCATCATGATCCCTCAGGCCTTTCTCCCCTTCATTTTTTAAGGTCTTGTTTCCTCTGCTTTTTTTTTTTGAGGTGATTTTAAAAAGAGAGGATTCAGAGACAATTAAGAAATGAATGAAAATGAGAGAATGAATCCTAGGAAGCCAGAAGAGCTGTTTTCCTTTTTATCTCTGTATCTCCAATCCCAAGAGAAAGCCTGGAAAATAGTAAGTGCCTAATAAATGCTTATCTGACTGAACTGAATAATGGGCCATCTGGTCCAAACCATTGGACCCACGGCAGAGATGTAGCCACGCCAGGACTGGAGTCCTAGCTCCTTCTCAACGAGACACTCACTTTGCCCTTGTCGAAGTACGAGATGATTTCTTGGTACAGCTTCTCTTTGAGCTCTTGTTGGGAATAGATATGGTAGCTGTCCCTCTGGAGCAAGTGGGATGCACAGGGCTTGTCTGACCACTAGAAAATAAGAAAAAACCAGATGTGTGAACAAATACCAAACACTCTCATAAATCCAAAGTGCTTACACCTTACAATGACTTCAACTGAGTTTTTCTCCAATGCTCCTTTGGCTGGGATCTTCAATGGATGAGCCCTTTTCTCTCATTGCTGAATTTCTATGGGCTGGCCAGCCTTCATTTCCCTCTTTGCTGTGCTTCTGACCTTCTGGACTTCCATACCAGGCCCACACATGGAACTCCCCCTTTGTACTTTGTCTTCTCCCATTAGAATATGTTTCTTGAGGGCATGGACTGTTTTTCTTTCTCCTTCTATTTGTATCTCTAGAACTTTGCACCATGTCTGGTACACAGTAAGTATCTGACAGATAAATGTTGGTTGCCTTGCCTTGTCCAGATCAGTGATCTCATGAGTGCAGGGAAGTCTTGGTAAGGAAATTCTCTTTCCCCATACAGATCAGTACTTGCCCTCCAACTTAAGAGTTTTACAGCATTGCCTGGAGTGAAAGAGGTAAAATAACTTGTCTAGGGTCATATACCCAGCCACAGATAAGACCTGAACTCAGGGCTTCCTCTATGGCCAATCCTTGCATTTCAAGGTATCACAGTTGGGTCTAAATGTGCCTGGAACACACAGTATGAGAAGATGTTTTGTGACCAAAAGCAATCCATCCAATAAAATGGAAACTCTCTGAGGGTAGGGACTGCATCATTTTTGTTTTTGCATCTCCTATGCCTAGCACAGTTCCTGGAATGCAGAAGGTGCTTAATGCTGGCTGAATGGTTCACTTGAATTATTTCTGTAACAGCTAGGTGGTGCAGTGCCAAGGCTAAGATGAGGGGGATGGGGTGGATGGGTGGCACAGTGGATAGAGCAAGAGGGCCTGGAGTCAGGAAGACTCATCTCCCTGAGTTCAGATCTGGCCTCAAAAACGTCCTAGCTGTGTGACCCTGGGCAAGTCACTTCACCCTATTTGCCTCTGTTTCTTCATTTGTCAAATGAACTGGAGAAGGAAATGGCAGACCATTCTAGGATCTTTGCCAAGGAAAGCCCAGATGGGGTCACAAAGAGTTAGAATAACAGCAAACATTTGTTCATTCTTATTCTGTACTTCTGGCGTGCTTCCTTCCATAGATCCTCCTTGGAGAGTATACCCATCACCCTAGAGGCCTCTTTCTGGGTCCTTACATACTGTGTGGGTAGCAATGGCACCCTCTGGGCTTTCTATGACTTGCCCACTTCTTTTTCTGATCTTATAGTTCCTGGATAACATCTATGAAACTTCTTGTGCCCAAGTTATCACAGGAATAAGACGTAAGCCACTCACACTCCCCACCCACTGTACTTTTCCTTAAGCCCAATCTGGGCCATCAGAGACTATGATATTCCATAACTAAAGTCCTAAAGCGTCACTGGGGGATAGTAAAGGCTGAAAAGACAGGTTCTGTAGACAGGTAACTGCCTGGGGTTGTTGAGAGTGCTATGGAATTGACCAAAGGCAAATGAAATAATAAAACCCCCAAACCAGACAGGGACGGGTAACATCTGCTGCTTCCAAGGAGCAGACCCTCTCACAAGCCTCCAGCACAGCCCCGCCCCACGACACGGAGCGCTGTGAGTGCTTAATCAAATTTCACTGATTTTTTTTTTTTACTTTACACTTGTTTTATATAATAACAACAATGATAAAAATAGCAACAGCAGTAGCCAGCATGCATAGAGCACTTTAATGTTTGCAAAAGGCCATCCAAATATTATCTAACTTTATAACAACTCTTGGAAGTAGGTGTTATTATTATCCCCCTTTTATAGATAAAAAAAGCTGAGGTTAAAGTGACTTATCCAGGGTCATGTAACTACTAAGTGTCCAGATATTCAGGTCTAAAAAGCTCCACGGTGTCACCAAACTACATACACAGTTCTATACCCCAGTAGAATGTGGGTTTCTCACAGACATTTTATTTCTGCCTTGGTATCACCAGAGCCTAGGACAGTATCTGACACGTAGTAGGTGCTTAGTAAATTCTTGCTAATTGATCAACAAGGGGCTGATTAAATCAATGGTTTTTGAGGGGTTGTGGGGATATTGGTTGGTATTATGGAACTAGATGCAATCATTCAGCACCATTTCATCTGCAAGTGGGAATGGCTGGAGGATGTCTTCATATATATGGAAACTCTCTTCCATTTACCCTCTGCACAGGATGTCTTGGATGGAGGCATCAAATGTGAGAAGAGAATATCTCCTGATTTATATAGAGATAATAAAATGGCCAAACAAAGTCAAGTATAGGATTAAAGCTATCAAAGAATGACATGATGCTAGCAGATGGGTGAGGCCGCCTTGGCTGAGGAGAGCCTTTGTCTCTAGGTCACGGGCCAGATTTAGAAGGAGAAGGGACCTCGTAGTTCACCTAGTCCAATCTGAGGTTGCATTTTTCTCTTTTAAAATCACCAAATGGTAAATTGAGAAGAATCTCATATTCTCTACATGTTCCAGACAATTGTGTGACTGTGAAGATGGGGTCAGATATCCCATCTGTGCAGACATGACTATTTCCTTCTCATATTTTCATCAAGGATGTTCAGAAGTTTCAGTCGTACACAACTCTTTGTAACCCCGTGTGGGATTTTCTTGGCATAGATACTGGAGTGGCTTGCCACTTCCTTCTCCAACTAATTTTACAAATGAGGAAACCGAGGTAAACAGCGTTAAGTGACTTGTCCAGGGTCACACAGCTAGCAAATGTGTGAGGTTGGATTTGAATTCAGGTCTTACTGACTCCAGGCTGAGAACTCTATCCTCTGCCACCTGACTGCCCCCTTCATCAAAGATACCTTTGATCTATGTGAAAATTAATTTCAAAAAAGAATTAGTGGAGGTCTTTGGCTGGTACTTGGTGATGTCTTTGGGATCCTCTTTCTGGGTCTGGGGACAGTGTCTGTTCTTCTGATGCATTGGTTTTTGCTTCACTTGGAGGCATGTGACCTTGGGCAAGTCTCTGACAACAGCCCCAATGTTCCCTGCCAGCTCTAGCCAGCTCCTCTGTGACACGCGGTCTTCATGGGCCTTCCCGTGTGTGTCACTGGTGGGATTTCAAGCCAGGTCTGCCTGGCTCTGAGGCTGGCCCTGGAGTCAGGCCTCATCACACCATGAGGACAGTCAGAGTCACGCCTCTCTAGCCAGGCTGGACATGGAGGCCAAATCCAGATTGTGCACGACATCGTAATGAGGACGGCAAGAATGATGGTCGTTGTTTTCACTAACCTATTAGGGAGAGCGCTTCAACATGTGTAAAGCGCTTTTCCATGCGGGGTCTCTCCTACCTGGAGTAGCTCCGCGTGCAGCAGAAGGGTATTGGCAGCCTCTGTGTAGTTCTCACAGTCCCGATGCAGGTCCCGGAGTTTGTACAAGTACCTGGGGGAAAGGAGAAGAAACGAGCCCAAGTTACCCTAAGACTGTCATTGGAGGTGTCCCACCCTCTGCCCTGGCCTCATCACTCTCCAGCGATTGGACCGTAAGCTCCTTGAGGGCAGGGCCTGCTTGCTGCCTTTCATTCCTCCCCTGGTACATCCCTAGAATGTCTGGCATACAGAAGGCACTTACTAAATGCTTGCTGCGTAACTGATGTACTCCAACCATTCCGCTGTCACCTGACTGTTTCTGTACATCTATTCAGCTCTGTCCTCAATGGGGTAATAGATTCTAAATCACCACCTCCTTCAATTCATTGTCTGCCTCCAGTTGTGCCAGTCAAAGTGGCAACAACTCTTTGAGGCCTTCTTTTTTGGAGGGGAAATATTTCTAATAAAAAAATAACTGGAAGTAGTCAACAGGAAACATTAAATGAATGGTACCATAGATCCAGAGATGGAAGAGGTTATGTTAATAACAGTTAATTGCTGTTGTGGTCAAGTCGTTTCATGACCCCATTTGGAGTTTTCTTGGCAAAGAAATGGTGGTTTGCCATTTCCTTCTCCAGTTCATGTTACAGATGAGGAAACTGAGGCAAACAGGGCAAAGTGACTTGCCCAGGGTCACACAGCTAGTAAGAGTCTGAGGCCAGATTTGAACTCAGGGAGATGAATCCTCCCTCCCGAGTCCAAGCCCAGAACTCTGTACTTCTCCTGAGACAGTTAAGGCAAATATTATTATTCCCATTTTATAGATGATGAGAAGGAAAAGCAGTGTGCGCAAATTCACACAACTATAAGTATTGAGACGGGGATTTGAACAGTTGCCTCCTGTCTCCAAGTCCAAGGTTGTTCTCTTTCAAGTACCTGCTTTATTTCAGAGGCAGGATGTGGTGGTAAGTAGAAAGCTAGTCTTGGATGTAAGGAGATCTGGGTTCAAGTTTTCACTTTGATAGGAGATGTGTGATCCTGGGCAAGTGACCTAACCTCTCAGTGCCTCTAATGGCATGATTTACAGAAAATTTGCTGATTTTCTTCAAGGGAGGGAGTTTCTTGCCTGGGAGTTTGTTATATGGATGAAATTCCACGTCCAGACTGAGAAATAAAAGTCTAATGCTCACTAGCAGGGTTTAATATCCCCTAAGAGAGGGACTATATCTCATATCTTTGTATCCACTCCCCCTCCATCCCCCACCTTCAATGTAGGTGGTGGTCAAGACACATTTGTGGAGGAATTGACGAATCAGAGAAAAGCAGAGTTAAGATGAACAGAGACAAATACCATTTTTCCAGCTTACCTTATGTAAATGTCCTCTCTCTTCTTTTCCTTATAAAAATTCTGCCAAAATAAAATGATAACATTGTATTATAAATACGGGATTATTGATGAGCCCTTCACCGGAATAAGGGAATGGTCACCATCATAACTCTCATTAAATACCTAAAATCAGTTATAACCCTCCCCTGTCTTTCTCTTTCACACAAATGCTGACCCACCGGTAGGGGTGAAGGTGGAAAACATCCCGCCAGACCAGACACAAAAGCATGAAGCCATGGCGGACCTGTCTTTGGAAAAGAGTTGGGGCAGGAGCTTACGGTGCAGGTTTCCATCCCTGTTTCTTAATTTATCTTCAAAGTTAAAAATATGCAAGTGCCCTTATCCTGATCTGCTGGTGCTAGCATCAGCTGCTTTTGCTGGAGTAAACTCAGCAGGACTGAGGACCAAGGAATGGTCATTCCTGGGTCAAGAGAAGCTTTGGCTCTCTGGGGGACCAGCCAGGTACACTGGAAGGCCTCCTGCAGCTAGTATTTGTTTCTTAGATATTTCATGTATACCTATATGTGTGTGTGTTCATGTATATACACATTCATGTATATGTCTATGTACGTAGATGTACATGCTTTTCCTCCAATAGGGCGCAAGTTCTTTGAGGCCAGTGACCATTTTGCTTCTGTGTGTGTGTGTATATTCCCAAAGACTAGCCCTGTTGCTGGCACTCGGTGCCCTCTGGTGCTGACAGGCAGGGGATCCCAGGGCTGGGGAAGGGGGTCTCACGTACCAACACATTGACTGTACAGCTCATGCGATTCTCTTTGCTTTCATCATGCATAATGGTCCTGTAATCCAGCAGGTTCTCCAAGAGGCTGCTGACCAGGAGGGCAAAGACTTCTCCAGAGCTGGCGAGGTATTTGTGTTTACGGCAGTGTTCTAGGAGTCTGGAGGGAAGGAAGGAAGGGAAAAGATCCTATGGGCTTGATTCCCACCAAAGACCCCACATGTAGCACTTTGTTGGTCAGTCATTTTCAATTGTGTCTGACTTCTTGTGACCCCATTAAGGGTTTTCTTGGCAAAGACACTGGAGTGGTTTGCCATTTCCTTCTCCAGCTTATTTGACAAATGAGGAAACTGAGGTAAACAGGGTAAACTGACTTCTCTAGGTTTACACAGTAAATATCCAGATTTGAACCCAGAAAGGTGAGTCTTTCTGACTCTAGACCCAGCCCACCGTACTACCTGACATCAGGTGTACATAGCACCAATAGCTTTCAGCAGGTCAGCAAAGCAGACAGAACCCTATGTGATCAATGGTGCTTCCTTGACTTAGGTTGCACTGGGCTCCTCCTTGTACCTAAGGTAGAAATGCCCCCAACATGGTGGATGGAACCCCTGTGGTGAACAGTGTGCCGGCGTAGTGAATGGAGGGCTGAGTCTGGAGCCAGGAAGATCTGAACTCAAATCCGGCCTCGGACATTTACTAGCTGTGTGATCCCTCAGGGGAAACGGCTTTCTGCCTCATTTTTCTCATCTGTAAATTGGGGATAACAATAGTATTTACCTCCCTGAGTTCTTATGGGGGGAAAAGTAATAAAATATTTGTAAAACACTGTGTAAACTTTAAAGTGTTCCATAAATGCAAATTGTTATTAAGAGTCACACATGAGAGCAGGGCATGAAGAGGCTGCAATCTGCAACCTTGGAGGGAATGTTCACATCGGTGACATCACAGGACCACTGGGGAGCAAATATTAAGGATACAGTGCCTGGAGCACAGTAGGGGCTTAATAAATGCTCAAGGATTAACCAACTCATTGGCAAAGCTACCATTTGCCAATTTTTTTTTATTATATACATTATGTTCTTTGAGTCTGGTAAGCACACTGGGAGGCAGGTTCTACAAGTGTAAACTGTTCAGATGGAAGCCTGGAGGCTTCTGGGAGGCTAACCAAAGGATGTAGGGGGGAGCGCCAGCCAGGGTGATGTCTGAGGGATGCTATGGTGGAGACACTGGCCCCGAGGTCTGCAGACCCTTCCCATGTACGAGGAGAGCTCGACTCAGGAATCCCTCCAGTCTCCAAGGTGCACAGAGGGCATTGGAGCTCTGTTTGTGCTCCCCAGTGTCCCCTTACCCAGCCCGACCAAACTGTCCCTCAGAAGCCAGGAATCCAGGACGCCCAAGAGAGGGAGCAGCTGGGGAAGGCTTTGTTTGGAAATTATCTGCTGCCTAGTGTTTCTAAATACCATCCAGGGGTGTGTGTATTTTCTGGCTTGGCTTCTTGGCTGCCACCAAAGTCATTGGGAAGGGTGAGGTAAAGGGAAAATAGAGGAAGAAGATTCCGACAATCTGCTCTAAATAGGACTAATGCCCCCGTTTTATAGGTAATCATAACAGTAACTGACATTTACATTTGGACAGATGTAGGATCATAGGCCAGGAGCTGGAAGGATCCTCAGGGGCCATTTGGTCCTGCCTAATGTTACAGATGGGGAAACCGAGGTTAGATGACTTGTCCAGAGGCACACAGCTGTACTACGCCCCTGTGAGCTAAATATCTGGGTATTATCATCCCCATTTTATATGCTTCTGGGTCTGCTTCTGGCCCCAGGTCCAATGTTCTTACCACCATTCTGTGCTGTCTTAATTTTTTTAAACCAGACCTGTGATTTGATCAGGGTAGGGCACTCTCAGCGAGAAAAGTCCCTCTATCAACAGTCTGGGGCATTGTCTCAGATCACTGCTTGGGGCTCTGTGAGATTAAATGATGCCACCATCCCTCTTCTCTCTCTCTCCTTTCATTCTTTTATTGTTGCTATTAGAGGGTGGTGATAATGGGCCCAGGGCACATCCTCAAACAGCGACAATAAAGCTGGGGAAAGAGACCCCTACCCAAATAACTTTGCCATCTCTAAAACGAGAGCGCCTACTTCACAGGGCAGATGTCTGTGCCTTTGCCCAGGCTGTGCCCCCTGCCTGGAATGCCCCCCTTCTTCATTAATGCCTTAGAATTTCCTGGTTCCTTCAAAGCTCAGATCCAGCACCCTCTCCCACGTGGGGCATGACCTGAAGCTGGCCCTCTTTTCCATCTGCTCAGGTCTCTTGAGTCAGGCTGCTCAGGGACAAATAGGGAATTTCTGACTCAGCGTCATCCCCTGAGTCTGACGGCCGATGGAGCAAGCTCCCGGCAGCCCGGTCAAGGACCATTCAGACTCACAGTCTCATGATTGTGAGTCTGGCCCCACACTCCTTAATGAGCTGACCTCAGGTTTGGGGAACACTCACAGCTTCTCCAGCAGGACTTTGTACTGTTCATCACCCCGGCCTCCTTCCACCTCCTGGTCCAACTTTGTGATCAGCTCGTTTTCAAACTGAAAGGAGAAGCCAGAGACACGGGACAGGGTGAGACCCTGCGAGGGGGCTAGAGATCATCCCCAGTCCCCACATCCAAGTCCCTCCCAATCCTCACCAGGGAACCAGTCAATGTCCAAGACTAAAGCTGATTATTGTGATCCTGGGGCCCCAGACAGAGTGGCCACACCTTAGCCTCCCCCCAGATTTCAGTAAATTCCTCCCTGGGCCTTCCAGAATCAGCGGGAATTTAGTATTCTAAGAGCAGAGATTTAGACTAGAAGGGCCCTTAAGCAGGGACCCTTAAGCTGAGCTCCATAGATATGTGTTTTTTAAATATTATGATTTTAACTTTTTCAATAGACATGGATTCCTTTGTAATCCCAAGCATTTTAGTAAAGCCATTTAAAAAAATATTGTTCTGAGAAGGTGCCCATAGAGTCACCAGACTGAAAAAGAGCCCATAGCATTAAAAAAAATACCAAGAACTCCCTTAGTGAGTGAGTGTGTAAATAAAACAAAGGCCCTACTATGTGCCAGGCAGTTTTCACAAATATTATTTCATTTGATCCTCACAACAATTCTTCGAGATTGCTGCCATTAGTAGCAACCCCATTTTATGGTTGAGGAAACAGGCAAACACAGGTGAAATGACTTGCCCAGGGTCACACAGCTAAGTATCTGAGGCCAGATTTGAACACAGATCTTCCAGAGTCCAGCCCAGCACTGTGCATTGCCCAGCCAGTGGTTTCTATATCATCTGATCATCTGCCTTATTTTACAGAGAGGGAAATTGAGACCCAGGGAGGTCAAATGAGTTGCCCAATAGGTAGGTGGATAGATAGGTGGCACAGTGGATAGAAGATGGGACCAGAATTCAGGAAGACCTGAGTTCAAATCCCACCACAGACACTTATTAGCTGTGTGACCCTGGATAAGTCACTTAACCTCTGTCTATCTGAGCTTCCTTATTTATAAAAAGGAGATAAGGACATATCTAACTAGACTAAGGAGGATAGCTCCCTCCACGGTTGTTGTGAGGATAAAATGAGACATATTTGCAAAGGTCTTAGCAACCCCTAAAAGTGTTAGATACATCTCTATTATTATTGTTATAACTTTTACTAGGGGCATGATGCCCTCCATGATCTGAAAATTTTGCATAGACTTTTTTGGTTTTCCCTTCATATCAGAGAAGAAATCTGAATTACGATGGTATCAAAGAATAAACTATTTTGCTATCATACAATTTACTACACATATATTTTGTGCACCTCTGAATTTCTAAACTTTTTCTGTGTTGTCTGCAGCTTCTGCAAAACTCCCCCCAAGTTCCCATTTAATTCCTTTTTTTTTTTTGCAGAGGGGAAGGCAGGGCAATTGGGGTTAAGTGACTTGCCCAAGGTCATATGGCTAGCAAGTGTTAAGTGTCAGAGGCTGGATGTGAACTCAGGTCCTCCTGACTCCAGCACTGGTGCTGTATTCACTGAGTCACATAGCAGCCTCCCCCCCCATTTAATTTCTTATGCTGACCTATGATAGATATATCGAAACCATGATGGGGAAAGTCCAGATGTAGAAGGGATAACTGTATATGTATACACACATATAATACATTTATACATACATATGAAATATAAATAAAATATATGATATGCTCATTTATGAATATGCCTACATAGGCATATAAAATATATGTGACAACATATGGGAAAATATGTATAGATAGTGTATTATAGAAGTGTATCTCTCTATTCTGTTCTATATGCATAAGAGTAACAGAAATCCCTGCCTTGCCTTAACTGACCTGGACTGCTCCCCACCGCCCCTGCATTGCTGGTCCCTCTCTTGGGCTCTGCTCTGCTTGGGCTGAAGGGAGTGTGTACATGTGTAAGGAGACTGAGTCTGGGAGTCTAATGAACAGAGGGCCTGTCCAAAGGGTGATGGCATGGGTAATCTGCCAGGTCGGTGGGTCCAGTGTTCCTTACCATCTGGAAGTTGTGATTTCCACTGAAATTGAACTCACACTGCATCATGTCGAAGAAGATGGGGATTGTGGCCTTCCGGAGCTCTGTCTCCGGGGTCAAGGTCACCTCCAAGATGGGACCCACCATGGAGGGGATGAACTTGATCTTGTGGGGCCCTGAAAGAAGGGGCAGATAATACAGATCCACTGATGAGACGAGATCAACATGAAGGACTGAAGTCAAAGACAAGAAGGTGGCTTTGGGCTAAACCAACAAATTTTGAAAAAGGAGAGATTTCAGGGTGTATTTGGTGGCACCGGGCCACTGGTCTGCTTGTAGGCCAACAGAGGCCAGAGGGGCGAATGCTGTCCCCGCAGCCTGAGAAGTACAGCCTGACCATGGCTAGATTTCAGGTTTGGTCATGAAAATAATGAGGACAGGAAAACAGGTGCTGGGATTCACCTTCCTGCCTCTCAGTAGCCCCTGGGCTGGGGATTGCTGCACATGTAGTTACTCAGGCAACTGGCTAGGATTCAAGGGCTTTCTGGGGCTCCCTGATGGGTGAGGAGAGGGGAAGACAGGACAAAGCGATACCAGGAAATGACTAAAGGGAAAAACAATGAAATCAAAAGGCGTCAGGAAAACTTGGATCAATGAGGGGCTTAGGGGGCGGCTCTGCCAAGAAGATACACTCACCCAAGTTATACCACATATCCCGGATTCTAAAGCCGATTTCCTTTCTCATATCCCCATATCTAGAAGGAAGATCAGTATAAATATTTTTAGGGAAAACAAAGATAGAAAATGCACTGAGGCATCTTTTTAATTAAGTGCAGAGGACTTTGGCCAGATAAAAGCCCAGCTGGGAATGCTACAGGTTGAATTTAGGACACCCTTGAAAACAGAAGCAGCTCGAACATAGATATGGGGGGTTTTATCATCATCATTGGCATTTATATAGCACTTTAAGGCTTGAAAAGTGTCTTGTTTCTTTTTATCTTCACAATAACTCTGGGAATTAGGTGCAATTGTTATCATCTCCATTTTACAGATGAGGCTACTGAGGCAGAGAGAGGGTAAGTGACTTGCCCAGGGCCACACAGCTCATGCATGTCTGAGGCAGGATTTGAACTCAGGTCCTCCTGACTCCAGCATCAACACTCCATGCACTGCCCTATCTGGCTGCCTCTAGGTCTTCATGTAGAATTCTTTTTTTCTTTCTGTCCTGTTCTTCTATTTCATATTCCACATACAGAAATGACAGTTTGGGGATATTTGTCAAGTTCACAACAAAAATGATAACATTGGAGAGTCAAAAAGAGCCTGACTTCTCCTACATCAAGAATGCCCATTTTTTAAAACAATGGATTACATGAGCTCTGTGGGGATGGGGGTCCATGAACTCAGTGACATAAACAATTCCATTCGGTTTCAGTTATGATGACTGTGATCACTACCAACATTAATAATGATAGCTAACATTTATACGGTACCTGCCATGACCCAAGCACTGTGCTAAGCGCTTTTACAAATATCTCCTCATTTCAGCCTCATGACAAGCCTAGGAGGCAGGTGTTACTATTACCCTCATTTTATAGATGAGGAAACTGAGGCACAGAGAGGTTAAGTGACTCGTGCAGAGTCATACGGCTAGTAATTTTCTGAAGCTGAATTTGAACTCGGGTCTTCCTGACTCCAGGCCCAGTGCTCTATTCACTGCACCACCTCGTTGCTGACTATATTCAGTCCTGTTAATTTGACATTTATTGGTGCTCAGTCACACAACAGAATGGGGGGGAGGGTAAGTGGGAGTTGGGGGTCCTGGCTCAGTGCTTTGAAGAACTTGTGAGCTCTTAGCCTGGGCTAACTAGCCCTAACCCGCCTGTGCCCTCCAGTCTCATGGGATTCTCGCCCATCTTTTCCCAGAACTCTGCCATGAAGAAAAATCTCATGCTCGCTATACATTTCAATTTTTAAACTAGAGCACAGAGTGTGTAGAAGTAAATAATGTGTAATAAGGCCTGGAAGGTGGACTGGAACCAGGCTGTGAAGGGCTCCAAAAGCCAAAAGAGGGGGTTTGCATCTGATCCTTGAGCCTCTGATGTTCCCTCCGATCTAGAAGTTCCTGACTCCAGGACCAGCCCCACTGGGTAGGGTCATGGCGTTCACTGAAGGAAAAGAATGGAGACTCCCCTACACCTCACAGTGGGACCACATCATGGGAGAGCCACTGAGAGAGAATGACTATTGGGTAGAAGAAGAATGTTCTAGAGCCTTAGGTGAGAGCCTCTGCTCCCCCGCCCGCCATGATGGAGATTCCAGGGGCACTTACTTCTTGACCATTTTGGTGCGCTTGGCTTGAGAGAAGGTTTCCAGCTGAAGGGATTCATGGGTGAGGAATGCAACGGCCAAGTGGAAATAATTATTCCAAAGCTACAGAGGATTCCACAGTGAGGTGGCGGCAGGGAAAGCAGAAAGCAAGTAATTAAGGGTCAGAATCAAACATGGTAGAAAGATGCACACTGAGTATCCATGAAGGAACCCCCCCCAAGTCTGTAAAACTTTCTGTTCCTCATGGGCTCATCACTGATCTCCATTCTCTGTTGAAAGGGTTGAGAGTCTGGGATTGAGATTTATAGAACCAGGTTGGTGCAGTGTCATATCATGCTGTATTTGGGGTCAGAAGATCTGAGTTCAAATCCTGGCACTCTTTGATACCTGTGTGACTCAGAACCATCCTAGGTCTCAGTTTCCCATCTGCAAAAGGAGAGGGTTTGGAGCAGATGGCTGTGAGGGCCCTTCTGCCTCTACAACTATGACCCTAAGATCTATGATCCCCCTAAGCAGACTGCATCAGCGAACAATCCTGATTTCTGAGGTATGTGGGAACTCCCTCCCCCACCCATCGATGACTCAGAGACAAGCTGCCTATTGTTTTAAGAGATCACCAATCACCAAGTATTTACAAAGAACCTACCACATGCCAATCACTGTGCTAGGTGCTAGAAACAAAAGTGAAAATGATCATACAATTCCTTCTCTCAAGGATCTGACACTCAAATGGAACAGACAAGTATCCACAACTAATGTGGAATGGTTTATATTAATAATAATGCTATAATATGTCATTATATATTGTAATCTATATATGATACAATAATGATATATGTCATATTATATATTTCAATGACATTTTATAATGTCAATATAATTATTTTACTACTTATGTTAATACGATATAACATTATTGTGATGTAATTGAATGTATATTAGAGCAGATAAGAGTATAGCAATGTAGTGTTAAGATAATACATAATAAAAATTATATAATAAATATATTCTTATATTCTAGATAACACAATATAGTATGATCATAATATCGATTATATAAATATAATAGACTATATTATGACTATAATGTATACCATTATATTGATAACATAATACATTAACCACATATATAATATAGTAATTATAAATAAGCTACATAATAACACAATGAATATTATTACATTCTAGATAATAAAAATATTGTTGTGTTACATTATATAGTTATGTTATATTATTTAAAATATAATAATATATGTGCACACATGTACGTACACACACATATAAATACACATATATATCATAACAATAAAGTAAATACATGCAAATATGCTCCAGGGTAATTTGGGAGGGAGGGCAATAGCAGTTGGGAACAGGAAAACTTTCTGCAGAAGATGTTGCTTTGCCCAGGGCTAAACAGGACTAAGTCTCGGAGGCAGAATTCAGCCCCAGATGTTCCTGATTCCGAGCCCAGAACGCTACCCCGGACACCACACTGCTTCTTAATTACTAAGTGCCTAGAAGGCATAGCTTGTGACATATGGCCTTATTCCCCCAACCTCCTGGGGTCAAACTCTTCCTGCCTTGGAAGGGGACAGGCATTAAGTCCTTGGGTTCTTCTAGAGAAGTTTAGGCCCCAGGCAACCAAAGCCAGTGATCACTTCCTATTCTGGGGGGGTAGGGGGGATGTAGGTGAATACTATACTCAGAGCAGAAAAGAACAGGAGAATACGCTTTTTGGATGTAAGAAGACAATAGAAAGGGAACATCTTCCACTGTACACCGCTTTCTTGACTGGTGACGGCTTAGGAGTAACAAAGGAGAATAGCCACTTACCTGGAGTTCAAAGCTTGCCTGATCCATGAAGAACTTTGTGAGAACCTCAGCAAATAGGTTTATAGACCGGAGGAAAACCCTGGGGGAAGAAGCAGCCTTGTAAAGAAAGGACCCTTGGAATCACTAGGCCTTGGCCTCCCTCCATTCATGGAGTAAGTCTTGGCTAGAATCACAGAGCCTGCAAGATGGCGGGGACCTCAGAGATCATTTAGTTTAAGCCACCTTATTCTTCAGTAAGTCAACAAGAATTTATTAGCACCCACTGTTTGCCAAGCACCGAGGACACAAAATCAGGACACAAATAGGAGTTTGTCATCAGAGGGCTTATGGTCTGAGTTTCAGATGAGGAAACAGGGCCTGAGAGGATAAATATCTGGTCTGTGATCACATAGCTAATAGGGGCAGAGGCAGTCTTTGTGACTCCTGGTCCTGGGCTCTTACCCCTACACGATATGGCTCTTCTGCTATATACAAGTCTAATTGCCAAAGATATGAAGGAAAAATTAAACCAGTTCTAATTGTTGCTTTTTTGAGGGGGAGGGGATCAGAAGTCACAGAAATGTGATTTCTTTGGTCTAGTGATCTCTATCCTGTATCAAAGATCGATAACTATTATTATAATTTAAAATCTTGGAGAGATGGCTGGGGGCACTGAATGTTTAAGTGACTTGTCCAGGGTCGCATAATTAGCATGGCTCAGAGACTGGACTTGAACTCAGGTCTCATTACAGCTGAGTGCCTTTCGTTTGGGAAGCCATCAGCAGATCTTGATTTGTCACATTAAGTAGGACAGTGGTGGGATGTAGGTCACCACTGAGGTCTAGCCAAGGCTCAGCTCCATCAGACTGCCATGCTATGGGCCCTGAGTGCCTCCAGCTGGAGAAGAGTCCGTCTTTACCTGTTCTGCATCATATTCATGACCATCCAGTCTGGGGGATACACATTCTTCCCAATGAGATCCTTAAACATGATGAAGGTTTCCATCAGGAAGTCCTGCCCAAAACACAGGCCAAGAAAAGTCAGTGTTTGTGTGTAATTATAATGACCAAACTTGGCTTCAGAGAAGAGGTGAGGAAAGCCACCTTCCTTCTTCCTTTCATTATATAGGGAAAGGATTATGGGTGTACATACATACTTTGCTGTAATGAACTGTTTTATTTTACTGGATCAATCGATCAATCAATCAGAAACTTTCAAGAGCCTTCAGTCAACAGAGAGGTATTAATAGCTTACTTAGTGCTAGGTACTGTATCTGGTACTGCAGAGACAAAACAAAGGCAAAAAACCGTCCCTGCCCTCAAGAGCTTCTGTTCTAATGGAGGAGACAGCATGCACAGAAATATCAGAATACAAATCCCATAATCAATATATAATCTCATAGATTTGGCCCTGGAGGGACCTTAGAGGTCATTTCATCCAATCTCTTCATGTGACAGATGAGGAAACCAAGGGTCATAGAGGCCCTTGCTCACACAGCTGGCAAGTGTCAGAAACTGGACTTGAATCTAGTTCTTGAACTCTCTTGATTATGCAAAGGTTTGGGGGGCAGAGCACGATTTTGTTGTATTTTTTCAGTCGTGCCTAACTCTTCGTGACCCCATCTGGGGTTTTCTTGGCGGAGATGCTGGAGCGGTTTGTTATTTTCTCTCTAGCTCATTTTACAGATGAGGAAACTGAGACAAACGGGGAAGTGACTTGCCCAGGGCCACACAGTTAGTGTCTGAAGCCAGATTTGCATTTAAGAAGATGAGTCTTCCTGACTCCAGGGCTGGCACTCTATCCATCTTCAAATATCTACCAAATATCTGCTGGAGAAACTTGTTTGGCTTGACTCTGGAGGGAAGGACAAAGGGTGGGAGCTAAAGAAGGGCCAATTTCTGTGTAAAGTCAGGAGAACCTTCCTAAGAATGAGCCCAATAAGGGAAGGGGATGTCTCAGGGGATAATGGATTAATTTTCACGGGAGGCCTCCAAGGAAACACCAAAGGGAAAATGGCCCCTGTTCTCAAGGAGCTTACATTCTAAGGGAAAGCAGCATACAGAGAGAGGATTGGTTGGGAAGCCAGTGCCTTTGACTTCTCTGGAAGTCTCCAAGCAGAGACTGGACAGTCACTTACTGGGGATATGGAAAATAACCCCTTGTCAGGGTAATATTGGTCCCAGATGCCTTGGGTGTCCTCCATTTTGACATTCTATGATAGAACTAACAAGACAGTGACTAAATTCTCATTTTGAAACTAATCTTAGGGGAAAATGGTGTTGAGGAAAATTACCTGGGGACAGCGGCAGCCTAGATCAGGGGTTCTTTATTCCAAGTTCATGAGCTTTAAAAAAAATCCAATAACCCCATTTTAATATAACTGGTTCCTTTTTATAATCTTCTGTATTTTATGTACTTAAAAATATTATTTTGGATTCACCAGACTACCTAATGGGTCCATGACACAAAAGAGGGTTAAGAACCCCTCTTTTAAAATGAACATTTGCTTACAAAAGCCTAGAAAATGAAACTCAGAGTGTCCTGGTCGTGTCCTTTCCTCTCTGTGTGACTTCTCAGGACATTCTTTACCCTGGCTGTCTCAGATTCTTCCTCTGTAGAACAAGGGCCTTGGAAAAGATGACGTCCCGGGTCCCTTCAAATTCTAAACCTACATCCCTCTGAGCTTATATTAGGAAGAAGGCTTTCTTTTTACAGAGGCCAGATGGTCTGGTCAGATCTGGTGGCAGTGAGGTGGTGGTGTGGATAGAGCATTGGATTTAACCTGAATTCAGATCCTTACTGATTCTGTGATACTGGGCACATCTTTTAAACTCCCTCACCCTCAGTTTCCACATCTGGAAAATGGGGGTAATAAGAGCACCCACCTCCCAGGGCTGTTGTGAGGATAAAATGAGAGTGTGAACCTTGAAGCCTCTGTCATCACCACCATCATTAATGGCTCGAGCCTTCTCCCTTCCGACGGACTGGAAGAGGCCAAGGCAGGCACAGACAGCAGGAGAGAGAACCATGGAGGCACGGCATCTGGACATTGCCTATGACATCTGGGCAGCAGAGGAGAAAGTCGCTTTGCATCCTCTGCCTCACTGTTTCTGAATAATCAACAAGCACAATTGCACACCTGCTATGCTCCAGGCACAAGGCTGGGCACTGGGGATACAAAGACAAAGCATGGCACAGCCCCATGTGGCAGATTCACTCAGGATGCCAGGGTTTGTCGAGTGCTCAGACCCACACCGACGCAGGAGCCTAACACGGGCATTATTGTTCCCATTTAACAGACAAGAAAACTGTGGCTCAGAGATCTGAACCCAGGTCTTCCTCAGCCTCAGACCATCACTTTTGGCCCCTTTGTTTTGAAATGGAAAAAGCTGGGATTGGATGAAACCTTTTGCATTTCAAAATCCAAGTGGACGGTTATACCTAGTGCGTCCTGTAGGGGGCTCCATTGCTCAACAAAATGAGTGGAAATCCACCTGGGTGGCCGGCTCACCCTCTCCAGTGGCCCTCCTAGCCAGTGCCCAGGGAGGGAGATGGTAGCGTGATCTGGGACCACAGCCAGAGCAGGAAGGGAGCCCTGAGCCCGCTCATTTCACAGATGAGGAAACTGAGATCTGTGGACTTATCCAAAGTCACACAGGTATTAAGCCTCAGAGGTAGGATCTGAACTCAGGTCTTGTGCCGTGGATCCATTTTTTTTTTAAAGCAATCGGGGTTAAGTAACTTGCTCAAGGTTACACGGCCAGTTATTTCTGGGTGTGGTGCTAAGTATCTGAGCCCAGATTTGATCCCCAGGTCATCCCGACACTGGAGCCGGTACTCTTACTCACTGAGCCACCTGGCTGCCCCTGGATCCATTTTTCAATAGCAGGTCTTCCTGACTTCAGACCCAGCACTCAATCCACTAAACTACCTAGCTGCCTTCTAGGCAAATGGAGGGTAAGTGACTTGTCCAATGTCACTCAGCCAGTAAATGTCTAAGGTCAGATTTGGACTCAGGTGTTCCTGACTTCAGGCCCAGAGCTCTCTCCAGTGAAACATCTAGCTGTTCCTATAGGACTGCATAATTGTATGCAATAACCCTTTGGAATTTTCATGCTTTTTTTCAAAGTGCCACTCAGTCAAGAAGGAACAAGAAATGTTCTCCCCTTTTTACAATCCTGCCCAAAGTTAGATGGGCAAGATGTTGAGAGCTTTGGGAAGAGAATCTGGGGGTCTTTCTCCCCAGGCTCTACCTTGCTGGAATTGTCCCAGTGCCCCCTCATCCTCATTTCCCATAGGCATCTCAAGCCTGAACTTGGCGTTCCATAGCCTGCCTGCCCTCAGGCTTTGCAAAGGTTTTCTGTCCCTCACTGCTGGAATGGACTCCCTCTTCCCCACCATCTCTATGGACCTCTCATCGGCATCCTTCAGGGCTCCTACAGCTGGTACCCAGTCCCTTCTTCCCACTATCAGAGTTTGCTAGTCTGTCTACAGCCTGTGTCTTCCCAGTAAGATGGAATCTTCTGTAGAGGATGGACTGCTTTGTCTTATACCTTGTACCTCCTGCATCTAGATTGACATATTGCAAGTGCTTAAGAAACGCTGCTCAGTGTGAGTCGATGACAGAAAGGAAGTCCTCACTCAGAACAAAACATTCCTAACAATGCAAAGAACTGGACATAAAGCATATCCCATTTGGTGGGGAATCACTGAAGCAGATGTGGCATATGACCATAGATAACCGAATGCTAGGAAAAATCTGAATGTGACGGACATAGAGAAGCTCAGGAAAACTTAGATGAACTGATGCAGAGTGAATCGAGCAGAACCAGGAAAACAACACACACACTGATCACAACAATGCAAAGAGAAAGAACTGCAGAAAACCACAAGAAAATGGAGCGCTGTGGTATTATACTGACCACGCTTGGTCCTAAAGAAGAGATGATAAAACATGTCTCTCTCTGTTTTCTGTAGACACAGTGGAACGTAGGTGCAGAACACACATGGAGGCGTGTATTTGTGTGCATATGTCTGTGTATCTTACACCTACATCTTCTGTGTATATATATGCACATGCATGTTTATATTCTTCACCTACATTTTGTGTGAATATATACACATATGTATTGTGTACATGCATGTGTATATATACATGGACATATAAACATATTACACACATAGATATTGCATATGTTATAAAATAGAGTGTGCGTGTATGTATATATATATATATATATATATATATATATATAATACACACACACACACACACACACCCCTAGTAAATACGTTTTCATACTCAGTGGATGTGCTGGTTAACTGTACCAAACAGCTTTTATCATTCTTTGGTAAGGGAGGAGGTGGGTATTAAACAAAGGTGTTTTGAAGATAGGAAGGTATAAATACAAATTTAAAGAATGGGTGCTGAATGTGATGAAATGGGTCTGGACCAAGGACCCTGGAGCCTCTGGCTCCGGGACAATGTGTCATGGCTACAGGATGCTTTGTTGACAACTTACAATGATATCCTGCCTGGTCTTGAAAGTGCTGACATAGTGCTTATAGTGGAAATCATCCATCTGCCGGAGGATGGCGGTCATGCACGCCACGAAGCTGCCCTGGAAAGGAGAAAGGACAGCGGGCTGAGACTCTCCCAGTGATGAGCCCTGCCCAGAAGACTTCACTGCCATCAGATTTATGACAATGGGATTCTACTCAAGTGGAAATGTGTCGAATGAAACAACATGGTTCAGTTTGTTCTCAGGTCTTGGGAGGGTTGGCTTCTTTGTACCCATCTCATCAATACGCTATCTCCTCTGGGTGACTGATGGTGGAATCCCTGCAGCCCACCAGACCACTGGGTAGGCCAGTGGTAAAGGCCACCAGTGGACTTCTGAAGTCACTGCTCTGACCCAGCTCATTTTACAGAGGGGATGACCTGTGGATCATTCCTCAGTATGTATTTGCAATTCTAAATTTGCCTTTGTCTCTAAGAATCTGTCACTTTCTGTCAATATTTTTCTTTTTCTTATGAGTCTCTATGTTCTCCTCCTGTATATCTCTAATTTTTTTCCCTCTATTTCCTTCATCCAGCTTGACTAGAGATGTGACATGTGTACTGTGTAAGACTCTATCTGAAGACAGAAAAATCCCCTTGGAGACCCTTGGGAGTAGCAGTGGGCAGTGATCAGTATCGTTCTGCAGGACTCAGACCAGGGTAACCCAGGTCTTGGGGTTCTGAGGTGGCTAACACCATGGCCTGGGATGTCTGAGAGGACCCTGGTAATATAGCACTCTGAACCTCAAAGTTTCTGTGGCTCTAGCCCCCTGAGGTTAGGAGGTAGAGGACAGTGCAAGAGCCCCAAGGCAAGACCAAGCAGAGCTGTTCACCCTATCCAAAAATTGTGCAGGTGGCAGAGTCTAGCCCAGTTGTAAAGCCCTAACTCAGGAACTAAAGCTGGAGAGATGAGCAAATCCAAGAAAATACTGACCAGGATGGCTTTTTTTTTTTCAAATTTGCAAAAATTTTAAAAATGCAAACACAAAACAAAACAAAACAAAACACAAAGACGTGACAAAAACCACCTCTCTCCTTCCTCTTTGCAGAAGGGGGCAGGTACACTATGTATATTGTCAGGATCTATGCATGCATTCATTAGTCTTCCCTGATCTCTTTTTAAAATTCTTTGTTAGAGGGGACAGCTGAAATGGTAGAGAGAGGAGGTCTAGAGTCAGAAGGGAAATTCACGTAGAAACAAATATATCAACACAAATTTGAGAATTCTTTAAAAATGGTCCTCACGATGTGGGGAGACTGCCGGCTCATTCCGATCACAGTCCGATTGATCCTTCTCAGGAGACGCTCCATGATCAGCTGCATGTGCATGGCGGTAGGGCCCTGAGAGGGAAATATGGAAAGAAAGGGGGAGCATTTCAATCTGAGCCCGGGCTACTGTATTCCAGAGAGCCCAGCACAGACCAGGCCTGCCTCTTTGTAGCACCTACCTGACCTCTCCCCTTCGAAGAAAGGGATTGTTAAAAAAAAGCTGAGGAATGAAGATGGCGACTGTAATGGCCGGACAGTTTGGAAAGCTGTCTACTTGATCTGTTTCTGTCTTGATAATTCTGCCTGTATACTTTGAAGTTCGGGGTGCTGACCTTTTTCCCCTGAACAAGGTAAATGATATATGTCTGACTGATTAAAGTAAGCTTGTTAACCCATTTTGAGTTGCTTTCCTTTATCAAAGCAGATCCAAGAACCTGTGGTGGCAGACACCCTGGGGATGCTGGGGTGCTTGCTGCTACAGCGACCCTTAGGAGAAAGGTGACAAGAGCAGGTCTGGAAAAACAGGGCTTTGTGAATGTGTTCTAATGCAGAGGGCTTATCACCCATTCATTCGTTCAGAAAACATTACGGCATGAACCCGACTTGGCAGTTATAGAGGCCAGACTAGAAATCCAGTCTTCAGCTTAAATAGGGCTGATTACATCTGACTTATTAGTTTAGGTCAAATTTATGACTGAGTCGGGGTATGTTTTATAGTCTATTGCTTGTTATTGTTCAGCCTTGTCTGACTCTTTGTGACCCCATTTGGGGTTTTCTTGGCAAAGATACTGTGGTTTGCCATTTCCTTCTCCAGCTCATTTTACAGATGAGGAGACTGAGGCAAACAGGGTGAAGTGACTTGCCCAGGGTCACACAGATAGTAAGTGCTGTATTTGAACTGAGATCTTCTGGATTTCAGACCCATTGTTCCATTCACCGAGCCACCTAGCTATCTCCTGGGCAGAGGTTAAGTGACTTGCCCAGGGTCTCATAGCTAGTAACTGTCTGAGGTCAGATTTGAATTCAGGTCTTGATGATTCCAGGCCCAGTACTCCATCCCTTGCATCACCTAGCTGTCCCCCTTATATCCATTAGCATATAGTAATTGTACCTTAATATTTCTGGCACATAATTATTAATATTTATAGTACATAATTTCTTCTATAGGGCTTGGAGCATCATTTTCTGTTGTGCACGAGTTGGTCACAGTCAGCTTCCTTTCTTCATCCCTCAGTTTCTTTACTTCAGACATGAGGGGAGTGGATTAGAGCAGAAGCCTCTCTGTGGCAGCATACTGACCCAGAAAACCGCAAATGAACATTACCCATGTTGTACTGTTTTTAAAATTTGCTAAACATTTCTGGGTAACTAAATGGCATAGTAGATTGCCAGACTTGGAATCAGGAAGACTCATTTCTCTGAGTTCAAATACAGCTTCAAATACTTGCTAACTGTGTGACCCTGAGTAAGTCACTTAACCCTGTTTGCCTCAGTTTCCTCATCTGTAAAAGGAGCTGGAGAAGGAAATGGCAAAACACCCCAGTATCTTTGCCAAGAAAACCCCAAATGTGGTCATGGAAAGTCAGACATGATTGAACAACAATGGCAACAAACACCTCTATTACATTTTAATCTGGTTCAAGCCACACTGGATGTATTGGCTGCCTGCCATCTGTGGACAAAAGTTTCCTATCTCTAGACTAGAGGTTGTATTTGCTCTTATGACATCATTGGTCACAGCTGTGATTACCTTGAAGTCACATTCTTGGTAAGAAATGGACACACCCCCACCCATCCCTGATGAGAACACGACTTCCAGAGGAAGGCAGTTGGTTACTTGTAAAATGAGAGGTCATGCTAGATGTCCACTGAGGTCCCTTCCAACTTGGCCTCGATGATCTTAAGTTACCAAGGCAGTCGATCTTTCTGGGCCTCAGTTTCCTCAACTGAAAAATGAAGCAGGATGAAAAGCTCTAAATCCTAAAGCCTATGACTTCCAGTTTAGGGTCCTTCACACTGCACCACAATTCCTGAAAAGGTCAGCTTAGGTAGTGTGTCTTCTACAGAAGCTTCTGGAATTTTCTTTCCCAGAAGCAATTGTTTTTTATTTTTGGAGGCAATTGGGGTTAAATGGCTTGCCCAGGGTCACACAGCTACTAAGTGTCTCATGCTGGATTTGGCCTCAGAACCTCCTGACTTCAGGGCCAGTGCTCTTTCCATGGTGCCACCTAGTTACTCCATGAGAAACAATTTCCCCTTCCCGAAACCTCTCAAAACCACTCTGGTTTCCCATTCTTTTCCGCTTTCTAATCTTTATCACAGTTATTTACCCATTTATGTCATTCCCTTCTCCCTACATTAAATTGTAAGCTATTTGAGGGCAGGTCTCCGGCATGTCAACATTGAGTGAGTTGGACTGAGCTGCAAAATTGCGTAGGAAGGTACACTAGGTGGTTTTAAAAATCCACTGTGAGGGTCCTTTGCACTGCTCAGACCCACAGAGAGGTCTCTGCAGTCGTGCTGGGAGGACAGGCAGCTGGCAGCAGCAGCATCTCCCCAGTACCGAGGCTGAGTGCACGGACAGCTCAGCCCAGGGCGGTAGCAGGGGCAGGGGAGAAGACTCACCACATCCTTCCTGTCCAGCACTTCCAGGATGTTGCTGAGGAGCTGTGAGCTGGCCTCATGGTCAGGCTTGTTAGACTTGTCATCAAGCTGGCCGCTCAGTTGGTCAATGAGCAGGGGCAGCAGAGCATCTCTGCATTCTGAGGAAGGAAATGGAGACACCACACTGCTTGCTGGGAGCTGCAAGAGCCATTCTACAACAGGCCAGCGCTCTGCTCTGTGGCCAAAACCAAAGCTTGGGTGCTGCACCCACGGGTGCAAGCCTGGCCAAGCCACCGGCCAGGACGCATCCTAGACAATCTCAGTGTGTTTCATGTGCATCTTGTTCTCTCCTCCCTCCCCTTCCTCCCTTCCATCAAATCTGTCCTCAATGTCTATTTTCCTTCTTTTATTTGTTCTCTCTCTCTCTCCCCCTCTCTCTGTCTCTTTCCCTCTCTCTTTTCTCTCTCTCTCCCTCTCTTTTCTTTCTCCCTCTCTCTCTCTCACCTTCTCTCTCTCCCTCCCTCTCTCTTTCTCTCCCTCCCTTTCTCTGTCTCTGTCTCTCTCCCTCTCTGTCTCTCTCTCTCTGTCTCTGTCTGTGTCTCTGTCTCTCTCTCTCTCTGTCTCTCTCTCTCTCTCTGTCTCTCTGTCTCTCTCTCTCTCTGTCTCTCTCTGTCTCTCTCCTTTTTCCCCTTCTCTCCCTCATTTCATTCCTCCTTTTTTTATTCACATTTTTTGCTTCAAAAACAACAATTTCTTTGTGGAGAGGCAGGGAATGAAACCGGAGGCTTGAAGTGAGAAGACTCGGGTTCAGATCTTGCCTCAACCAATTACTAGTTGAGACTTTGGGCAAATCATTAGTCATGCTCAACCTTAGTTTTACTGTATACAAAATGGGGATAACTCTGCCCATAAATTAATGTATAAACATAGACACATAATTGGGGAGCAGGGCAAGTCTGCACTTTGTGATCCATGAGGACATGATCAATAGTTGTTCATCACCCAAACTGAGGCCCAGAGAGGGAAAGTCACATAGCCTAAAAGAGCTGGGACTTAATATAAACTAATGTGTTAACATGTATGGTCTCTTTTATATAACATATATGATCTATAATAACATGCTAAAACTAAACTAAGATTTTAATATAAACTCAGGTTTACAGAATGTCGGAGTTGGAAGGGGCCTTTTTAGCATTTCCAGTCTAATCATCTTTTAGAAACTGAGGCCCAAAGAAACCATTCTAAGGTCACAGTGGAAGAATTCACTTTTAACTCTGTACAGGCTCATGAGAGTAAAGGGGGTTACCACCCCTCTCTTGGGGGCTTGGAGATCTCCTGTGGATTCTCCACTCGACCTGGAGGGCATCCCTGCCCTGTTTCAGCTCCAGGATGTGCTCAGGGGCTCAGCTTATAAGACAGAGAGGAAGGTCACACAGCAGCTATCTGATCACACCTCCCAGGTGGTCTCAGTTAGGCACAGAGGAGCCAGGCGACTGTACTTGGCATACTCCCACCATCTTGCCTTCAGCCCTGCTCGGAGCATATCTTGGGCAGACATTGATGAACAGACCGCCTCTAAAGGCTGCCTCCTTCAGGCTGTCTCCTTCACTGCCTCAGTGGAGATCACCCTTAGACCTTTGGGATATTCTAGTTTATAATAGTTGGTGCTGGCATCTTATACCCTTCATAGGCTGGAAGCTACTTACGGGATGGAATGGTCTTGTGTAAACATGCTACCACCCCTCCCCCCCGACACACACAACGATGAGCCCATGGCTCTAAATACAGTAGGTGCTTAATAAATGCTTGCTGTATTTGTGGTTATTCATAATTTCGCAGAATTAAGTCCAACAGCACAGGCTTACTTAAGCCAGGCACTGGCACAAAGACAAGCATGAAGCCCCCTCTGCCTTCCTTAAGCTTGTCCCAGCCGTGCTCGGAGGGAGGTTCTCAGAACGAGGCTGGACCTGGGGGCCCTGGCATCTGGGAGGGCTGGGAGGGTGTGGGCCTTCAGTGAGATGCCTGGCCGCAGACAAAATGGCACCACTGTCAATGTGCTTATTCCATTTGCCTCTCTGGGCCTCGGTTTCCTCACCTGTAAAGACCTGAAGGTCTCTGGCAGTTCTAAATCTGTGATTGCTTTGCTAAATGATAAACTGTTTCCATCATCAGGGAGGTGGGAAGGAAAGAACCTACTAAGGGTCGGGTGCTTTACAAACATCATTTCATCCTTACAACAGGCCTGGGGAGAGGGGCACTCATTATCCCCGTTTCACAGATGGATTAAACTGAGGCGCACAAAGGTAAAGAGACTTGCCCAGGGTTGTAAGTTCTGAGGCTGGACCTGGATGTGGGTCTTCCTGACTTCAGGCACAGTACAACACCCACTGTGTCACCTGGCCACATCCAGAGTGCAGAGAACCATTCCAGACTCATCTACTGCCTCTGCCACTTGCTAGCTCTGTGACCTTGGCTGAGTCATTCTACCACTCCAGGCCTCAGTTCTTCCATCTGTAAAATGATCAGATGACCTCTGAGGTCTCTGCTAGCTGTTGTTCCATGATCTAAGTCTTAGGCCAGAGAGGAGGAGAATTGGGGGGATGTGAGGGGTGTCCCCAAGCCCACAAAAAGGGGCCAGCCTGGTTCTGCTTAGTCTCTGGGGGCAGAATGGGGAGCAAAGGAGGGGTGTTATCCTAAGGGCAGAGTTCCTCTCATGATCAGGAAAACCTTCAAAAGTTAGTGCAGATGGGGCGGCCAGGTAGCACAGCGAGTAAGAGCACCGTCTCTAGTGTCAGGATGACATGTGGCTTGAATCCGGGCTCAGACACTTATTACCCACCCAGAAACACCTGGCTGTGTAACCTTGAGCAAGTTACTTAACCCCAATTGCTTAGGGGCAGCCAGGTGGCTCAGCAAGTAAGAGCACCAGCTCCAGAGTTGGAATGACCTGGGGATCAAATCTGGGCTCAGATACTTAGCACTACACCCAGAAGTAAGTGGCTGTGTAACCTTGAGCAAGTTACTTAACCCCGATTGCTTTAAAAAAAAAAAAAAGGTTAGTGCAGCTCTGCCCTGGAAAGCGCTTCCTCCAGAGGGCCATCAAGCCAAGGTACATGACCCCTCTTCATACACAGGGAAAGGCTAGTATAGACACCCTCTGGGGTTCCTTCCATCTCTTTGGTTCTCCTGAAGTCAGCACAGGGGTCTTCTTCATGGCTCAGAGACACCAGGGCCTACAACCTCACTGCCAGCCAGGGTCTGTCTGTACCACCCAAGAGGGGCAGGATTCAACACTTATTTTTAAATGAATGGTTTGAAGCTCCCTGCTTGGTTTCTGAAGTTACAGCCTCTAGGGGGAATAAGGAGAAAGTGCTTAAAAGGCTCCCCACTGTCTGCCCCTGGCTTTCCATCATGCTGTGAGCAGGGGGAGGGTTTGTGAACATAGGAGGACACTGGCTGATTGTTCTCAGAAAGATGATGCAAGTCCTGAATGTTTGAGGAACTGCCCTCAGCTTCCCCTGAAGAGCAGGTTCCCTGGGGCACCTGTAAACAATACCTGGGGGGACCCCAGCAACTCATTCTGGGGTAATGGACCCCTGGCTGGCTCCAGAAGGGGCTGGGCTGGAATTTCAGCCCTAAGTAGAGAGCCCTGACTCTGTGGTCTTAATTACTACTGTCCAACTCTGGCTTCCGTGACCTTGGACAAATCCTAAACTTCCCTTTTTCCAAATCTATAAAATGAGTGGATTCTCCTCCTCCTCCTCTGAGATACCTTCCCTTCCAATTCTGTATCTATAAACCTGTGACCCCTACTGAGCTCTGGACCAGTGAGGACCCTAGGGATTTTAGAATGCATCAACACCCCACCCCCAGGGCCACTTCCCCAGAGGGGGCTCTGGTCCTAGGGTTTCTGATCTCACTTCTTGGTAAAGTTTAGTTCTTTATAGGTAGAAACTTTGTCATTTTTTCTTTCTTTCTCCAATCCTTAGCTAAGTGCCTGGGTGCACAGTAAGATCTCAAAAGGTCATCTGACTCAGGGGTCTAATTTTACAGAGGAGGAAACTGAGGTCTAGAAAGGGAAAGTGGAGGGTTCCACGACTGATAAGTGCGTAGTGACAGTTCTATGATCTCAAACATAGTGAGATGCCCTCCACTAATACAAATCAAAGTCCTAGATTTCAAGGTAAGAAGCATCCTAGAGGTCATTATTTTGCATCTGAAGACACTGAGGCACAGGGAGGTTAAAGGCTTACTCAAGTAAAATGGAACCACAAAGTCAGGGCTAAAGAACTAAGAGACCACACAGTCCAGCACCCTCATTGTGGGGAGCAGACAGGTGAATGGCCCTGCCAGGGCCAGGTTCGGAACCCAGGGCCTCTGACTCCAAATCCAAGGTCTTTTCCGGTGTGCTGGGCTGACACTCACCTGTCTGGTGGAAAAGGTTACTCTCCACTATCTTGGTCATACAGTTGAGCTTCTGTCGAACCAGCTGGTTATCAGGGATGCTTTGGATGAATTTGCTAAAAAGGATGCTACAAAGAGAAGCAGATCCATGAGGAGCAACCCTCGCCCAGCCCCCATCCGAGGCTGCCCTGCCAGGGGCTGCTCTGGCCATTACGCCCTCCCTGGGCCTGAACCTAGCAGGGAGTCCTTCTGTCCAAAGAGGAAAAGGAAGATCAGATTCTGGGAGCCTTCCCAGAGGCTGAGGACAAACTCTCCTTTCTCTCACTCACCCCTTCTCGACATGTCCCCTCCCATCAGGTGCTTACAAAAACTTGGCCCACTCTAATGGCCTCCTCCTGCTTCTCTCCACACCCAGAAGATCCTGGCCTGTGTCTCCTCTGGCCCCTGCGGCCTTTCCTCAGGTACGTTAGGAGTGTATCTTGTGGTCCATTTGTGTCCCTACACATATGCATGTGTGCTCAGTAGGGATGCCAATCACGTCAGGGATGAGGGCATGCTCCCTTGGCAGCCCCAGGGGCAATGCCTGGACAGCCAACTCGCTCCTCTTTACCTGAGTTCAACGGGATCAAACACCATCTTGACGTCATTAATGATATTGGGAAGGTACTTCAGAGCTGCACCCTGCAAGAAAAGCAAGATGGATGGAGCTGTAGAACCAGCCCTCTCCTCCCATCTTACAGATGAGGAAACAGGCTCAGACACAATAAGAGACTTGTCCACAGTCACACAGACAGTGGGGGGGCAGGGGGGGTTGGATCAGGCTTCAAGCCCAGGTTCTCCAATGACAAGTCCAGTGTTTAACTTGCTGCCAAGAGATTCCCAAGAGAAAAATCAACGAGATCCTGGAATCGTCAAACAGGATCCAGGGACAGGTTGACAAAGGGTTTTTATTTTGGAAACAATATGCACAATAGTTACAATAATGTAAACAGAAAGAATAAAAAGATTAAAAAAACCAAATATTAAATTAGAATGATCCTTCTTAATCCCAAATAGGACATGTGCAAAGGGATCTCCCTCCTTTCTTTTCAGAGGTGGGGGCCTATGGGTACAGCACACTGCATATAATGTCCCTCTCGATTTTTCTTATTTGTTATAAGGGATTATTCTCTGGAAAGGGAAAAGGGAAATATATTAGGAAATGCAGATGTGAAAACAAAATCAATAAACATATATTAAAAAATTTCCAGACCAAAAAGAAAAGGTCTTTAAAATTCAGGCTTAAGCAGATGCCAGGATTCATTCTCTCCCAGGTCCTTCAATCTACAAAAAGAGAGGATGGTTTCTGAGGTCATGCCAACTCCAGATCTCTTAGCTTATGGGAAAAGGGGAAAGAACACAACCTTCAGAGTCAAAGCTTTAGTTCAGTCATTTCAGTCACATCTGACTCTTCCTGACCCCATTTGGGGTTCTCCTGGCAAAGATACTAGAGTGATTTGCCATTTCCTTCTCCAGCTTATTTTACAGATGAAGAAACTGAGGCAAACAGGATGAAGTGACTTGCCCAGGGTCACACAGCTAGCAAGTGTTTTGAGGCCAGATTTGAACTCAGGAAGTTGAGTCTTTCTGACTCCACGTCCTGTGCTCTGTGCATTATAGCACCACCTAATTGCCCCCAGAGTCAGAGGGCCTGGGTTCAAATCCTACCTCTGATGCTCACACCTGAGTGACCTTATATAAGTCAGTCAACTTCCCTAGATATCACTTCTAGCCTCTGTAAAATGAAGCATTGGACTAGATGGCTTCTGAAGTCCCTTCCAACTTGAGATGCACGTATGATCCTCTGGACCCCAATGGGCCCCGGATCTCAAAGAATTGGAGTTTGATTTCTCCAAACTGTTAGCAATATTCACCAACTCTGGAGTCATCTCTTAGGTGTTGGTCCCAGAGTCAACAGAAAGCATTTTGTTTTTGGGAAAAGAAGTTTTCTTTTTATCCAAGGAAGATGCTAATTCCTGTAGTCCTGGGACCTTCCGAAGGATGGCATCAAGAAAGAAGAGCTGGCCCCAGGGCCCTCACAACCCTCCACCTTCTTTAAAACTCTCTGAGAATTCTGCACCTCTTTTGCACTTCTTGCATTTTCCTTTGAAGTCTCGATTTGTTTCTATTACTAATCACTTCTATTAGACTATGAATATTTCTCGAGCAGAGGAAGTGTCTCCTCATCTTTCAATTCCCCAAGTAACCAGCGCACGGCTTTGCACATAGTAGGAGATAATCAACGCTTGCTTATTGAATGGATGATAGAGAAATGAATGAATGAGTGGACAATGAATGAGAGCCCAATGAATGGTGATGACAATTACAAATGCTCAACATTTTTTGGAAGGGGATGCTCTCCAAGGATAGGAAGGCTATGTTCAACAGCACCCGTAGCAATGTTCTGAATTTGCATGCGTCAAAGAGAAAGTGAAGGCATGTGTGCAAATATATTTTGTGTAAAACAGATGGGTAAAACTCGCGGAGTGCTGGGAAAATTATCCAGTCCTTCCATAGAGAAGATAGTAAGTTCTACAAGCTCCCTTAGTATATTTGAATTTTGATTCCTTGTGGCAAAAACCCCAAACAAACAAATAAAAAACCCAACAATTATTTCTAGGCAATTTTCCAAGAACATGCCCTGTCCGTAAAATGAGGTGGGTCAGTGAATATCACACTAACCTTGATCTTAACAGCCTCCTCCAGGGGTCTGTCCATTAGGTTATTAAAAGAGAGAAATAACTTGCGAATTGCATTGTTAAATTCATCCCCATCTTCACTTTGGCCATAAAATCTGCAAGAAAAAAGGGGGCAGGGTAAGGGAATAGTCAGCTGCAAAGGAAATCTAGAGCCTATCCATATACCCAGAAAATCTAGGGCATGCCCATTATGCTATGTTTTTTCCTCTTCCTATCTAGGTAGAAAGCAAGAGGGAGCTAAATGGTTCAGTGGGTAGACATTAGAGCTGGAGTCAGGAAGACCTGAATTCAAATCCAGCCTCAGATACTTATTAGCTGGGTAATTGTAGCCAAGTTATTTAGCCTCTGTCTGCCTGTTTCCTCATCTGTAAAAAGGAGATAACAATAGCAGCTACCTCCCAGGGTGGTTGTGAAGATCCAATGAAATATTTGTAGAGCATTTTGCCAGTCTTAGAGCGCTATCTAAGTAAATGTTAGCTATTAATATGATCCTTTTAGATCTGATTGGATCTGGCTGAACAACCTGGGATGGCTAAAATCTGGAAGAAAGCAGGGAAAGAATTTAATAACTGTTATTCTGTAACCAGAACAATAACCCGGCTGGCCAATCATGGAATGCAAGCCATTTATTAAGCCCTGGGGACACAGAGAGAAAACGAGACTGTCCCGTTCTGAAGGAACTTGCATCTACTCTGGGGAGATAATTACAAAAAAGGGGCTTTAATTCATGGTAGATGGAAAGGCCAGGGCATACTTAAGGTTCTGGCATGGAAAGCAGTAGGGCAGATGGCAATGTCCTTGGCACCTTAAGGAAGAAACAGCAGGACAGGTGGTGGTCCAATCAAGGCTGACAAGGGTCAGAATAGAGTATGAGAGGAGGGGAAGTGAGGGAGTCAATATCTGGGTGAGAAGGATTGTCCAATACCTAGAAGAAAAGGTGCTATAAATATGGCAGTGGGAGCCGGGCTGGGGAAAGGGCAGGTCTGTGGCTATCATGGTGGCATTTGGTCATGCTGGTCTCAGTGACTGGGCTTCCCTTTGGTGGGCAGAGATGTCGAAGGGGAGCTTGCCAGGTCCCCATCATGACAACACTAGCAAGGACCTCAGGGGCCATTTAGTCCAATTTGTACCTCCACAAGAATTGTCACTACAACCTGCTCCACAATCAGATAGAAACAGAGACAGACAGATAGACCGACAGACAGACAGAGAGATAGATAGAGAGTTGGATAGATGGATGGGTGGATGGATGGATGAATGAATAGACAGATAGATAGACTGATGACAGATAAGAGTGCTTACCCAGTGCTGGGCACGAAGTAGACACCCTATAAATGCTTATTCTCTTGGCCTTACTCAGTAGCTTGTTGAAGACCTCCAAATGAATGAAGAGGAACCTCCCACCTCCCAAGGCAGCCTGCTTTACATCCTGGACAGCTCTAAATCTTAGGACAGTTTTCCTGATACCAGTTTCCTTGTATAGAACCATGAAGGGAAAGCCAGCTCCATAGCTCGAGGCTGAATAAGAGTGGTCCAGTTTGGACACCCAGACCACGAAAAGCAGGCAAAAGAAATGGTGGCTGTTCTTCAAAGCCAGAGAAAAGGTTTCAAAGACAAAAGTGAGCAATGAGCAAAGAAAGATCTCTGTATCCTGAGCCATGTTTCCATGGTGGAGGCTGAGAAGAAGGACCCCAACCCAGGGATCAGAAGCCTTGGTTCAAGTCTCAGATCCAATACCACAAGTGAGTTGCTTAAGTTTTCTGAGTTTGAAAGAAAAAGACAAGCTTTTCTTCTTTTTTCACTTTCATCAGTCCATCAAACATTTAATAACAGTTGATACAAGTACAAACGATAAAACAGTCCTTTGTCTCAAAGAAGTCAGGTCCTAATGAATGAGACAAGTACACTCCTTGATGGTTAGCTTAGCATCTGCAGAGCACCTACTGTGTGCCGGACATCACACTAAGCACTTTACAGATATTATCTCCTTTTATCCTCACAACAACACTGGGAGATCGGTGCTGTTACTATTCTCCTCTGGATATTGTTCACTCATTTCAATCATGCCTGATTATTCATGATTCCATTTGGGGTTAGGATTATGGTTAGGGTGTCTGGCTCTCCATTTGGGGTTTTCTTGGCAAAGATACTGGAGTGGTTGGTTATTTCTTTCTCTAGCTCATTTTGCAGATGAGGAAACTGAGGCAAACAGGGTGAAGTGACTTGCCCAGGATGACACAGCTAATAAGTGTCTGAGGTTGGATTTGAATTCAAGTCTTCCTGACTCCAGACCTGGTACTCTATCCATCACATCACCTAGCTGCCTACTATTATCCCTTTACAGATAGAGAAACAAAAGCAGACATCAATGAAGTGACTTACCCAAGTCACACAGCTAGTCAGTGTCTGAGGCTGGATTTGAACTCAGGTCTTCCAGACTTCAGTGCCTGTACTCTTAACCATCAACCATTATGCTGTCCATGCATCCTTGGTAGAAATGTATTACTCATTGATAAGAGTCTGGAGCTCCCCAGTCTTTCACACAAAAACCTAGCAAACACTCAATGCCAGGACAACACACCTCGCATGGTTTTCATGGAGAAATGGTTTTGGAAATTGTAAAACACTGTCTAGGTGAGCTGTTGTTGTTACTGTTTTTGGCAAATTTGATTGCTCTTTAGAGGAATTAGTCTTTAGGTGTTTGGGATTTTTAAGCTATAAGAAGCTTGGAGTTGTCCACAAAAGCTTTGATCTTGGCCAGCAATCAATATAATCCCGGGTACATGTTGTCTCTATCACTTCCTGCTGGAGATTTAGTAAAATTGTGGGAAGCAGCTTTTGAGAAGCAGTCTTGCTTTCCTTCCTTC